>NW_026937856.1:0-8170 GCF_032062105.1 Saccostrea cuccullata | reverse complement strand
TCGTCGTGTTGCTTTTCACATTTTCGACTTCTTTTTAAGAACCACTGGGCCAATTTTACAACTTGGTACAAAGCATCCTTGGGTGAAGGGGAATTTAAATTATTAAAATGAAGGGACATATTCCCTTGCAAGGGGAGATAATCAAGAAAAGACAAAAATAGGGTGGGGTCATTAAAAAATCTTCTTCTCAAGAACCACTGGGCCAGTAAAGCTGAAACTAATGTGGAAGCATCCTGGGGTAGTGTAGATTCTAAATTGTACAAATCATGACCCCCAGGGATAGGGCGGGGCCACAATGGGGAATCAAAGTTTTACATAGAAATATATAGGAAAAATCTTTGAAAATTTTCTTCTCAAGAACCACTGAGCTGGAAAAGCTGAAACTTATATGGAAGCATCCTGGGGTAGTGTAGATTCTAAATTGTTCAAATCATGACCCCCGGGGGTAGGGCGGAGTCACAATGGGGAATTAGTGTTTTACATAGAAAGAATAGGAAAAATCTTTGAAAATCTTTTTCTCAAGAACCACTGGGCCAGGAAAGCTGAAACTTATGTGGAAGCATCCTAGGGTAGTGTAAATTCTAAATTGTTCAAATCATGACCCCCAGGGGTAGGACGGGGCCACAATGGGAATCAATTTTTTACATAGAAATATATAGGAAAAATCTTTGAAAATTTTCTTCTCAAGAACCACTGGGCCAGAAAAGCTGAAACTTATGTGGAAGCATCCTGGGGTAGTGTAGATTCTAAATTGTTCAAATCATGACCCCGGGGGTAGGGCGGGGCCACAATGGGGAATTAGTGTTTTACATAGAAATATATAGGAAAAATCTTTGAAAATCTTCTTCTCAAGAACCACTGGGCCAGAAAAGCTGAAACTTATATGGAAGCATCCTGGGGTAGTGTAGATTCTAAATTGTTCAAATCATGACCCCTGGGGGTAGGGCGGGGCCACAATGGGGAATCAAAGTTTTACATAGAAATATATATAAAAAAATCTTAAAAATCTTCTTTTCAAGAACCACTGGGCAAGAAAAGCTGACACTTATGTGAAAGCATCCTGGGGTAGTGTAGATTCTAAATTGTTCAAATCATGACCCCCAGGGTAGGGCGTGACCACAATAGGGAATCAGGTGAGTGTTGTACATAGAAATATATAGGAAAAATCTTTGAAAATTTTCTTCTCAAGAACAACTGGACTAGGAAAGCTGAAGCATCCTTGTATAGTGTAGAATCTAAATTATAAAAATTATGACCCCCGGGGTAGGGCGGGGCCACAATGGGGAATCAAAGTTTTACATAGAAATATATAGGAAAAATCTTTAAAAATCTTCTTCTCAAGAACCACTGGGTCAGAAAAGCTGAAACTTAGTGGAAGCATCCTGGGGTAGTGTAAATTCTAAATTGTTCAAATCATGACCCCCAGGGGTAGGGCGGGGCCACAATGGGGAATCAATGTTTTACATAGAAATATATAGGAAAAATCTTCAAAAATCTTCTAAAGAACCACTGAGTCAGAGAAGCTGAAACTCATTTGGAAGCATCCTATTGTAGTGTAGATTCTTAATTGTTCAAATCATGACCCTAGGGGGCTGGGGGCCACAATGGGGAATCAATTACCGGTATATAGAAAATCTGAAAATCAAAGCTAAAACCTTATTTTGAAGCATAACTGGAGTAGTGTAGATTTCAAATTGTTTAAATTATGATAAGTGGGGTAGGGTGGGGTCACAATATGTATTACAAGGGGGAAATCTGGTGAAGAACAGAATGGCCAAAGCTTCTCAGGTGAGCGATGTGGCCCATGGGCCTCTTGTATAATAAAAATTTATGTTTTATCAAATGATCTGTAAAAAATCATATTGAATCTAGGCAATCTATAAAGCAAATGAGTACTTGTTGTAATTTTCAGAAAATTGCTTTGTAAAACCTTTTGCTTTTTACGACAATAGTTTATTAATAGGAATTGATAAGTGTACCGTCAATTAGATTCAAATTAGATATGATCTTAATATAAGCCTTTTAATCTCTTACATGTATCTCTGCTTGAGAAATAACCTAAAGAGACAACCACAACAAAAATGACAATCATTTGAATAAATGCGTAGTTATTTGACCTAAAAATAATTGATAAGAAATGTATAAATGTAATGTATATTTTTCAATATTGGAATTCGAAGAAACCAAGATAGACACTAACTACGAGAAAATTCGATTGAACAGGGATCCTAGTGTGACAAGATGCATCAAAAATGGTTAATTCTTGGGCTGGTAATAGTAGGTAAAAGACACTCTTAGAATTCAGTAATTAAAAATTCAAATGAAAAAAAATTCTTTAATGATTTAATTCTGGTTGTAACGCTGTATTTGATTGGATGAAAATACAACTTTATATCGTATAAAATGGGTTGCCTACGTCACAATGACTGGCGTCAAAAACGTAACAATCCGCCTGATGTTACAATAAATTTTTTGTACAAATTGAAGTCATTTTTAAGAACAATCATCTTTTTTTCTTAAAGCAAATAAATGAAAATCAATTTATATAGAGAATAAAACATACCCTTTTCCATATCACATCCTGTATCACCCTGAGACACCAATATTAGCCAAAGGGCCGAAGGATGTGATGTGGAATAGGGTATGTTTTATTATATCTATTACATACTTAGTAATAAAATACAGAACACATTTAGTTGAGAAGAAAATGAGTAAATAATCTTCTTAAAATGTACACAGTCTATTTTCTCATACAGTTTCGGTTTGTTTCTGCATGTACTTCTATTTCAAATGTCCCCAATTCGTAATTTTAAAATAATCTATTTTTATCAATTATATTATCATTACATTCAAAAAGGTATTAAAATTAAGGACAGATGGTACAAACAATTTTTTTCTTTTGAAAAAGATTTAATATCATGTCACAAATTTAGAAAAGTGGATTTTTCTTTAGGTTAGAATTTTTTCACCTAAGAACTGGAGTATGAAAAAGGCTTGGAAAATATAAGTAATATTTCAATGAAAAACCAAATATAGACAAATCACATTCAGTACAGGTTTACAGGTAAAAACAAATTTCAGAATATGTTACCATCGTGCTAAAAGTGTAATATAAACTTAAGAAAAATATAGAGCCAGGTGAATTTTATTAGGTAAAGCTAAATGGTAAAAATCACCCTATGTGATATTGCTAAATTTTTGTCATTTTGATATGCCTCTTAAAATTCACCTGGCTTGGTATATTTTTCAAAAGTTAATATTACACTTTTAGCACCAAGGTAACATATTCTGAAATTTGTTTTCACCTGTACATGTTAACCTTTACTGAATGTGATTTGTCTATATTTGTTTTGTTTTTTTGAAATATTACTAATATTTTCCAAGTCTATTTCATTTTCCAGTTCTTCAGAGAAAAAATTCTAAGGACCATCCACTTTTCTAAACTTGTGACATGATATTTAATCTTTTTCAAAGAAAAAATTTGTTTGTATCATCTGTCGTTAAGAGAATTATGTAACCCAGAAAATATGTGTATGATCACAATTACTGTTTTTTGAGGTTTAATTTACTAGGGATGTGATATTAATCCCTATCAGCCCTGCAGGGTTGATAACCTATATCAGCCCCGCAAATCCATATCAGTCCTGCAGGGCTGATACGGCTATTGTGACGTCAGCCATATCGCATATATGCAAAAAAACCTGTATTTATTACTAAGTACCGTATGTATTCTCAGTGAATATGTTATTGATATCATCATATGCAAATTGTTTAATGACCGTAATTTTAATGTTAACAGATTACAGTACAGGCTGCTCAGAATAAAGTGTAAAATTCACAGATTAAAGTGTACAATTTACAAATTAAAAGTCCAATCTCTTTACAGATTAAAGTGTAAATTCTACAGACTAAAAAATTTACCGATTAAAGTGTTGAAATAAAAAAAAAATAAAGTGTCCAAGTGGCACTAATACGCTTCCAGTAGCTATTAAATTGATTTCTTAAGGCTTAACTAACTTCATGATCCGTATTATTTAGGCATGGTGACAGTGGAGTCTTTTTTCCCGTGTTAACCGACAGAAAACCCTGCAATAAAGAATGGGAAACGTTCTGGCATCCATAACTGTGATGGAAAGTTTGTATTAGGGGTGATAGTGGGTCATAATTAAAAAAACATGTTTAAACGAATTAAACATATTCATTCCGAGGAGTTGGACAAAGAGATTTCCAAAGTAAGAGATTGATTTTTTTCTATGAAATGAAGAAGCAGAGAACACCCATTCTTCACAAATGCCTCTGATTTTTTAAAAAATGAAGTTCAAGAAAACAATTTTTCTATCAATTACCTTTGAAAGAAAGTATCTGAAGATTTTGTTTCCAGATTTGTTTTCATCAAATTATAATACATGGAATAATGACAAGACGATAAAGCAGAGGGTGATTTTATTCAGAAATGTAGCTTGAAATGTACGTTACTCTTTCTTCAATGTCCAAAAAGATATGTAAAAAAAAATGTAGTCATTAAAATCACAATCGGAATAGCTCATCTTAACACCAGCACATCCTACCAACTCTGTCAGCAACATATTTTCTCAGCATACGAACTTGCGTTTGATTTTTCCTTTCAAAAAACAATGGTTACTTTTTGATCCAGATGTATAAAAACATTTTTTAAATATATGCTTTAAATTCTTCTCTGTTTTGTTTAGAGCGATCAGTTTTGGAATCTTGTCATTTTCTATAGATACTGGAACCTAACATGTACATGTAGTAAAATTCTATTTTGTAGTTACTGTCTTTTTTAACATATATCCATGCCGATTTAGAAAACTACGTAAATGTAACGTACATTTCAAGATATATTTCTGTTTAATAAAATACTTAAAATTCATCTAAAAATTCATCGTTTTGTTTCAGTTTATTAAAAAACAAATTCTCTATGTAATCACATTGTGTTATATGTCGCAATCACAATTATAAAGACATGATTGCCTCAGAATATGAGTAGGTAACGTACATTTCAAGCTTGTAATAATATGTAAATTAGTAATAAAAATTTTTTGAAAAAAAAGCAATTATTGACATAAAAATCATTTTAATGAAGCGTTTTAAGGCAGTAATATAAGAAATCATAATGTAACAAACGAGGTTATTTGTCATCAACTACATGAATGTCACGTCACTTCGGTAACGTTCATTTCATATATTATTGGGGAGTCCCCTCCACCTCAGTTCATTACCATTCTTTTGTGCTATTTCGCTGAAATTGACACCGGTCGTAGCCTGGTTATTTCTACCTGTGTGCAAGGGTACAGACAAAAAATATAAGAGTCAGACGTATTTTGCTATGATCTAACAAATGCTCGTGTTTGGCCATTGAAACTTGACATAAATCTATTCCGAATATATTCATCGACAGTTTGTTAACAGTTTCATTTAGTATGTTGCAACTTCGTTTTTCAAAACACAAGCATACGTGCTTTTCAGCAGATCTGGAAAATATAACCCAAAATGCAATAATTCAAACAAAACTGAGTATTGTGTGCCTTTCAGTATTTGAAATGTACGTGACCGTCTTGTGTTCTGGGTTTAGGCCTATTTGTTTCTTTTTTTATAATTTTTGTTTCTTTTTCTACCAATTATAAGCCTATATATGTATACCTTGTTTTAAATTATCAACAAAAATTAAATTAATATTAACGAAAAGTTGCATATTAAGAGTAAACAAACTGCAAAAAGGTTGCCAAAGATGAATTTAAGACACTTTGAAATAAATTTTCTAGCATGTGGTAACAGTCTAAAACATTTACGAGGATTAGGGGTGCATTTAGATGGATTTATGTGGCCAGTTGTCAAATGGATTGTAACGATAATTTTGTTTCGCTCGTGTAAACGCAATTCATTGACTAAATTAAAAAAAAATGTCAGTAAAAATACGAAAAATGTACGTTACCATACGTAACGTACATTTCAAATATAAAAATCAATTCTCTTCCACAAGCGTACGTTAGACACGCAATATATTGATACTATTCGAACTTGCATATGATAAGAAATGCATCATACAGGATTCGTATTCAGAAATATATACCAGGTATCAAAATTATATTACATATAATTGACCTTAATATATTTTTTTCCTCAGCAGAAACGTTTCTTTTCATTAATTTTGGGATTTAGCCGACCTACAACCTTTGAAACTTTCCTTTGTGTACACATTCGAGTGTATGAAAGTATGAGAATACATGAAAATTCGTGCGAGATTCACTTAATTCGAATTTCATGGTAACGTACATTTCAGTCACGTACATTTCAAATGATCACTTTTCATGTAAAAAATAATTTTTAATTGTGTTACGCAAAACGTCTTTGCCAGTTTACAGGATACAAGGGGTTGCTTATTCAGAGTCGTCTCATATTTTCTACTTAATATATATTCTTAATGGAAGAATATAGGTAACGTACATTTCTTTCTTATCTCTACGATTGAAAATGTCTTTCATTCCGTAAACATATTTATAAAAGTTGCTCAAATTGTTCAATTTCATATTACATTATCTAAGTAGGAGTAATTAATCTATTGAAATTTCAAATTTAGCCCATCAGTAAATAAAGGAGAACAAAACTATCAGGTGTATAATCTTTGTGTTTGCTTGTAATGTGGTTGAAATAGAATTAAGCGACAGGGACATTGCACAATAAAAATTATTTATTATCACAAAGAAAATGTATTTATTGTTATGAAAGAAATATATATGATACAAGGTTTAACAATAATCTTCTTAAAATGTACACAGTCTATTTTCTCATACAGTTTCGGTTTGTTTCTGCATGTACTTCTATTTCAAATGTCCCCAATTCGTAATTTTAAAATAATCTATTTTTATCAATTATATTATCATTACATTCAAAAAGGTATTAAAATTAAGGACAGATAGTACAAACAATTTTTTTCTTTGAAAAAGATTTAATATCATGTCACAAATTTCTAAAAGTGGATTTTTCTTTTAGGTTAGAATTTTTTCACCTAAGAACTGGAGTATGAAAAAGGCTTGGAAAATATAAGTAATATTTCAATGAAAAACCAAATATAGACAAATCACATTCAGTACAGGTTTGCAGGTAAAAACAAATTTCAGAATATGTTACCATCGTGCTAAAAGTGTAATATAAACTTAAGAAAAATATACCAAGCCAGGTGAATTTTATTAGGTAAAGCTAAATGGTAAAAATCACCCTATGTGATATTGCTAAATTTTTGTCATTTTGATATGCCTCTTAAAATTCACCTGGCTTGGTATATTTTTCAAAAGTTAATATTACACTTTTAGCACCAAGGTAACATATTCTGAAATTTGTTTTCACCTGTACATGTTAACCTTTACTGAATGTGATTTGTCTATATTTGTTTTGTTTTTTTGAAATATTACTAATATTTTCCAAGTCTATTTCATTTTCCAGTTCTTCGAGAAAAAATTCTAAGGACCATCCACTTTTCTAAACTTGTGACATGATATTTAATCTTTTTCAAAGAAAAAATTTGTTTTGTATCATCTGTCGTAAGAGAATTATGTAACCCCCAAAATATGTGTATGATCACAATTACTGTTTTTTGAGGTTTAATTTACTAGGGATGTGATATTAATCCCTATCAGCCCTGCAGGGTTGATAACCTATATCAGCCCCGCAAATCCATATCAGTCCTGCAGGGCTGATACGGCTATTGTGACGTCAGCCATATCGCATATATGCAAAAAAACCTGTATTTATTACTAAGTACCGTATGTATTCTCAGTGAATATGTTATTGATATCATCATATGCAAATTCGTTTAATGACCGTAATTTTAATGTTAACAGATTACAGTACAGGCTGCTCAGAATAAAGTGTAAAATTCACAGATTAAAGTGTACAATTTACAAATTAAAGTCTCAATTTTACAGATTAAAGTGTAAATTTGTACTAAAAAATTTACCATTAAAGTGTTGAAATAAAAAAAAAATAAAGTGTCCAAGTGGCACTAATACGCTTCCAGTAATAGTTATTTAATTGATTTCTTAAAGGTCAACCAACTTCATGATCCGTATTATTTAGGCATGGTGACAGTGGAGTCTTTTTTCCCGGTAGTGAATGTCCCACAGAAAACCCTGCAATAAAGAATGGGAAACGT
>NW_026937855.1:0-8152 GCF_032062105.1 Saccostrea cuccullata | reverse complement strand
TGTCAACAATGCGGTTTCCCTCAAACTCATATGACGTCTCTTCATTTTTTAGCTCCTGGCATGGCTCAGGTCCGGGACGAAGGATCGGTGTCCTTGAGATGTTTTCCTGGCCTTCAGCAAGGGGATGTGCTGTCTCGGTCTCTGGGGATCCCTGGATGTTTGATGCTGAACTTGAAGCTCCTGCGGCGTTTGACGTAGCCTGATGAGCCTTAATATAATGAGTGTTCCCTTTTTTAAATCCAAAATTAAGATTTTTTCTTCTTTTATGGTCACCTTTCATTGTTTTCATGTGTAGTGAAGAGTGGATTTGAAAGCAAGATTGAATTATGACAATGTTTATTTGGACACTTTTTTAGTGGTTTTTACTTCAATATATTCCTTTGACAATCACCTGTCAAAACAGACTCCCATAGGGTATTAAGATTACCTATACAAAGACTCTTAGCCAATCAGCTGCACATGGCCCCTCTTCACAGTGAGGAAAAAGGATATGGGGGTGGGCTTAAAAATCTGTTTATTTTGAATGTTATGTACACTTTTATCAGTAATGTGATACATCATTTGATTTATGAATAAATGTACTTTAAATGTTTACCCCTATTGTCACTCTCAGATTTTCATGATAGATTTTATATTTCTTAATTTAAAAAAAATTTATGAAAATGCAGGGTACAGATCATCAAATTACCTAGAAATCTAAAAATCTTGTATTTTACATATTTAAGAGTGTGTGTGTGTTTAAGAGGTATCAACAACTTACTTGTAATAATTAGTTCCTTTTATTGTCTAACAGTTTTTACATATTTCAATTTTAAAATTTCATACTTGCCATTTTTTGCCATTTTCTTTCCTGTATTGCCTTAGTATACACAATATGTAATTTTACATGTAGATATCAACCAATTTCAATCAAACTTGGTATAATAGTTAAGTAGTATCTAAGGATTTCAAATATGGCCTTAAAATTTTTTAATGAATTTTATGCCTCCATATAGGATCCGGGCCACAATTAAAGGGTGAAGGTCAAATGGCTAAAACGTAGCACATGTAGGAAATTCATATGCCTCCCTTTCAATGATAAAAATAGAAATAGCTCACATGTTTTAGATACTTTTGGGGTATAGAATAAAAGTAGAGTGTCTAAAGTTTACAATGATATGCAGCAAGGTGCATTTCAAGCAAAAATTATGCCTAGAAATATGAATTGAAAAGAGCATTCATTTGGTTTGTTTACACTTTTTTTGCCAAGCGAGAGCTATCCCGAGGTCATGACGTCAGAAGTTTATTAATAACCAGGGAATTCCACATTCAACACCCCTATTTCTGGATGTGAATATTGATCTGACACATTGCTCTATCATGTGGTCAAAGATATTTTGGAAATGAAGATTTTTAAAAAAGTTACAAAGAAAATAAAACACATGTTTTTACTATATAAGTCTATATGTAAGCTAATTGTGGTCCGGGTCCTTAAGTTCAGTACTAGAGTTGCCAATCCCGTTAGTATATAGGTCCCTGTTAAATCCAACAGATTCGAACTGACACACTTTTTTCCCAAATTTATATGGTTTATTTGAATCATCACAAAAATCCCTATACACATTCTTAGAATCAGAGAATTGACGATAATTTATTTTTCAAAACATGACTTTAATTTTCCCTACATTTCTAATTTCTAAGACGTTGATTACCATGATTTCCTAAAGACTTAAATTAAACCATCTTAAGATGTCAACTATCAATTAGAAAATAAAAATTTCATGAAATTTCCTTTTAACCTTGTATCATTAATTTTTATTGTTTCTTTTCATGGAGCTCTTCTGTTGGAGATCAAAAAGGCCTGAAAATGGCAAAAACAAGTCCCTTTAATTTGGAACAAAAGCGTGTCTAAGCAGAGATGCCGACCTTTGTTCGAACGAGTTAACATTACCCTGAAATCATATTTTAAGATTAACCTGTACAATAAACGATTCTTATTAAAGGTCATCGAATTAGTATTTCTTCGGGGAGTCATTGTAATGATATACATTACTAATAAGAAATCTAAATTAACAATGATTATTTTATGCTGATAATTCAGAAACCAAGTCAATTTATCGACTATTTTCCATACGAGTTAACATACTTACATGAAACGAATTACTGATTAAGCTGTACAATAAACGATTCTTATTGAAGTAAAATATAATTTTTTCTTTATAAATTCGAAGTTCTATTTGCATTACTGATCAAAGAGTTTTGAAAGGAAAGGAATTGTAAAAAAGGAATCAAAACTTTGACAAATTAAACTTATAATGGAAAAGAATAACTCTAGTACGCTCTCATCCTGCCAACCCCGAGGATAATCTTCAAATATGTCCGTATAGAATCCAAATATCCGGATTGTCCCGGACTTATTAGCTCATGTAATTAAATAGACAGAAATCATTTTATTAAGAAGGCAGTCCATATATCAATGCCATTCAATTTTATTTTTCACAGGTAAATGCATTCCTTATTAATTGTGAGACCCTCGTGACCCTTACCATTGGAATGCAGCATCTTGGCTGCTGGTCAAGATGTTTGCGTTAATTGGATACATATGGTATTTACATATCTTATCTTCTGCCAAACTTTGGGAGGTGGTCAAACAGAATGGAAGCATATAGGGTGGGGGTTTTCTACTGTTAATAAATGAAATGTCTAAAAGTAAGCAACGGGTTAATTAAAATCATTTTGATTCGGTGTACTTGAATGAATATTGTGAATAGAATTTATTTAGGTTTAGTATAAGAAAATACTTGAATCCCGTTGTTCTAAGTTATTAATTGTCAGGTTCTTTTTGCAAAGTTGTTGCAGGGGTTTTATAAAATGAAGTTCACGTTTGAATATATAATTAGGGGGCTTTTATGTGCTCTTGTACAAAAAATAAAAATGAATAAACACGAATAATATAAGAAATATATTTGAAATCAAAGTCAAAATAAAAGAAACAATCGTTTGATCATTTCTTCATGTATTATCTGAGATGGCAACAGTGTATACAGGGTTTCACAAATTGTAAGTGTAAATATTATGTGTAATATTATGAAACAATCTCCGACTGTTTGGTAAAATTTTTAAATATGAACATTTAATAAAATATTTCAAAAGAAAAAAATTGAAACATACACACAAGTATAGAATAGTGTTGTCTCGTTAATATATATATAAAAAATACATGGAAGGACAAGAGAAAAAAAAATCACACAAGAATTATAATAAACTTATTGGTAACGGCCAAGCTTTAAGCTTTTTCTTGGGTAAAGGCAACAAAACTCCCAAGACTTGTGAATCTGCAGTGAAACAAAAAAAAAAAAAAAAAAAAAAAAACCAAAAAAAAAAAAAAAAAAAAAAAAAAAAAAAAAAAAAAAAAAAAAAAAAAATAAAAAAAAAAAAAAAATAAAACTCCAAGAGTTTAAGACACTATTCGATTGTCTGATTCCTGGTCTCGTTCTTGAAGCAGTGATTTGACAACCTGTGGGTTAGATTTTTGTACAACAGGTAATGCATCATACCACACTTTAGCATGCCCTTCTAAATAAAAAGGGAATGCATCCTATACTTTATGATCGACCAAATCATGAATTGTAGCCCACTTGAAAAAAATCGCAGCACAGTTAAGGTTACAGTAAGGAGGCGGGGCCAAATTTGTACGGGAAATGTTTACTATGACGTCACACATAATATAAGGTCTTCAAAATACCACAAAATGAAATTATTTGCTATTTCAAACAGCTGGATAGCTTTATACTACATACAAACTTACTATTACATGCAGTTTTGTCGTTTGTTAAATCCCACACAACAATATATAAGCGATGCATCGATCGTAGTGCACTTGTCAATATGACGTCATCTCGGAAAATGACGCAGTTTGTACACAGTGAGAGGCTGATCAAGTCACATTTTGTACAATGAAAAATGTCTTTTGCTCTCAAATAAAATATTATTTACAGTAAAATAAAAAGCCGTAAACTTGGATGCGATGTCTATTTTAGTATTTTATTTATAAACTGTACGTGCATTCTCCAGACAAGCGATACTGTCGTGTGTTTGTATGCAGATTCATTAAAAAAGTAATGGAAGGGCCCTAATAATATCGATTTATTGCAAGGGCATACCCTCAATGTATCTTGTCAAGTTTTTACACATAAACTAAAGAAGCATTAAGATATTTGAAAAGTGCTGCGAACCTCTTGAAATCTTGCAAATAAATTAATTATAGCTATTTTTAATGTAGTTGATCAGCAAAATATTCAACCTGCCGTCCAACAAATTAAATTTTACCAATAAAAAAAGGAAATCTATGTAGGTTCGCAGCACTTTTCACAAACTACATAATGTGTTGAAAAGGATTATAAAATAAACTAAGATTTTTAACTTGGTTATGCCCTTGCAATATTGAAATTTATAGATGACCTCTAAACTGCAAGTATAATTGCCAAAGTCATGTGACGTCGACATCACATGACAAGTCTAAATAAAAAATTGAAATGTCCCTAACATGTAGATCTAAACCATATTACATTGTTTTGATATCAGTGAATTCCTAAAAAGAATCGCCCATTATAATATAGTATGTATTTTTTATCTTAAAAAATCGCCGATATTCCCATTTGTAACCTTAACTGTGCTGCGATTAATTACAATTACATATTGAGTGTTATCTCCTTTTAAAAAACAGTGCCCTACCTGTATTTCTAGTTTGTGCATCAAACGTCGAAGCTTTTCTGCCTTGCCCAGTGAGAGTGGTGCAGAAGTATCTACTTTTTCACGCGAAAAGTCCCTATCTGGAAGTTCCGTCTTTTGTCAATACGTCTTGGGCACCGTTTCATGTTCCGCCAGAGCTCGAAGTTTGATTTTGTGTCTTTGTCTCCCTGTATGTGTGACTCAACTCCCGGGGCCGGAACCGTCTTGAGGAGGGGAGGGTCTGCAGTCAGTGTTCGTCTCTTGCCAATTTCCTTGAAAAGACGGGTTTTCTCTCAAACCACGTATTGGAGAGACGTTCCAATCCTTTGGAGCGGATGGCTCTGGAACTATTGGGAATCCAGCCACAGAATCACTGTCCAAGAAGGAGGGGGGGGCATTATATCGTCCTCCTCAGAAAACGAGTTTTGGCCTGATTTGTTAGCTTAGCTTTTAGATGAAACTAAGTCTGGTTGATATGTGTGTGGATTAAAACTTATTTCTTCATCCTCAAAGTCTGGCTGAATAAAGACTCTTGGAGGAAAAGAAGTTACCTCTCCCACTACTCGTTGCAATCGTTCCAATGGCGTTTCTGGCTTGTCCTTCTTCCCCATAATGTGTATAAATTAAAAGGATTCTCCAGCCACTTATCATAACCGGATCAACCTCATTTTCGACTCCAGCCTTAATAACCAGCAATGGTTTAGGAAGGCAGAGTCCAAAATGATATTGGGGCGATCATAAGTACTTTTTATATACTGCGGAATCTTTTTAATATGGAAGTAAACATCAGAACAAGTTCTGAGTAATGACCTGTATAAATACAACAGAGAAGACACAACTTGTCGGAATTTTTTCTTTAATTTTACAATCCAATTTATATTTTTAACAAATTCATTCAACACAATTAATAGTACAAGAAATATTAAACATTATAAAGTATCTTTTCCTATCTTAAGCTGTTATTGAAAATATGCACCATTTTATAACAATATCTTACCTGTATAATTACAACAGAGAAGACACAATTCGTCGGAATTTCTGACAAGGAATCTTTCCTTGCCGCATCTATACTATGCTATTAGTAAAAGTTCCGCCCTGTACATATATGAAGGACGAGTAATATCATTTTCTTCAATGAATTTGGTAGTTGTTTTCAATAACTATGGATATGGTCTCAAATGTATTCTGCTGAATCTTTTTCAGGAAGTGTAGAGAATAGGTAAGTTGCTGGGCATCCAATGAAGCTTCTTCTGTTTTATTCTTTTTCTTTATTAGAAAGGTCTTTATCTTTTGGTAATGGGATATTTGGCTTGGTATGGTCAGTCGCCAACGCCGAAATTGGTTGAACCCCTGATTCATTGGTCTCCTTTCGGCAGCAGGCTGCTCATTCACCATTCTCCTCAGGTTGTCCATCACAACCAGGGATAAGGCGAAGAATGCAAAACTGTCAGCCATATAATAAAATGAAGCATATAGGTGTCGTCAATATAGAGTCTCAAGTTTTTCGTTTTCTATCCCATTTTCTGTGACAATTTGTAAGGGTGCCCAATATCTAGGAAAGATTTCTTCACTGAGCAATCGTCTAAGATGTTTTATCTATAACAGCAAATTCCTCTGGCCATCCACTTAACAGATCTATGAACCCCACAATGTATTTGTTCCCCGATAATGACCTACGTATGGGCCCAAAAAATCTTAACTCAATCTTAGCAAATGGACATGGAGGTATATCTGTTTCTTGAAGTGGTGATTTTAACTTTAAGGTCCTCATTATACAAGTAACGCACTTAGTTACATAGCTGCAGATTTCTCGATACAAATTAGGCCAATAGTATTTGTGTCTGATTGAGTCAAATGTTTTGTCTATTCCCATCTGCCCGGTGTCATCATGGTACTGTTTTATCCCTAAATTGATAAGGGACAAATAATATAAACACTGGGTATGGTTTGCATTTGACAAAAAATACACAATATCATCATTTTGTAGATATTTACCAGGTCCATTCCAAAAAATATTTCTACCTACGTAGCTATTAATATATAGCTATTAATAGCTACCTTGGTATTTTAAAACACCGGTAGCTATTTTATGGCCTTTCTTGCATTTTGTGGCCAAAAGGGGAAAGGCGCAACATGGGAGAAAAATTTTTAACAGTCACACTGATGATAAATACAAAAGGCCAAAAAATGATTACTACGTATCTTATCAATTTTGCATAGAAACGAATGTAAAATTGCCATTCAGGAAGTAATCATTTTTTGGCCTAATTATATTAGTTTGACTGTAAACGATATGGTATTCACCATGTTGCGCCGTTTGGTCTTTGTGCCGCAAAATGCAGAAATTATAAAAAGTAGGTAAAATAGCTCTTTGGGGGGGTTTTTAAAAACCCAGGTAGCTATTAATGCAGTACAGTTAAGGTGCGCAATGGAAATATAACTAAAATTTTGTATTTAAAAAAGTATTAGTAATCGGGATGGCATTATTTTTTGTATATTTTTATATCGGATAATTGTAATTATGATTAATCATATGGGGCGATTATATTTTATATTTAGACAGTAGTGATGCGGAGTACCATTTGCCATTACTTGAAGTATTGATGTTACATATGAAAATCACTAGTGCAAGGGCATAACCAATTAAATTTCCAAATTTGTTTTATATTTTTAACACCCATTGTAGTTTCTAAAAAGTGCTGCATCCCGTATAAATTCGCATTTCACTGTTAAAATTATACTTGTTTTTCCGAAAGCTATATTTTTTGTGGTGCGTGAAAAAATTGATATCATTAAATTGTTTTTAAGATTTCATCAGGATCGCAACTTTCAATACCTTAATAGTTCTATAGTTTAAATGTAAAAGCTTACTTTATCCATAAGTGTATGCCCTTGCACAAGATCATTTTTGACCCCCCCCCATTACCCTCCGATGTACTTGCATACAAATATACAGCAGTGTCAAAAAACGAATGTACAAAAAAATATTTAAAATAGTGAACAAGACATTAAATTCAAGTTATTGGCCCATAGAATATCTGTAAATAATATTTTATTTAATTGAGATTACATATTTTTATGAGAAAATATTCATTTTTCTCACTGCATACCAACTACGTCACGTTGTAAGAAATGACGTCATGTTGACAAGTGTATTGCGATCAGTGACTTGAATATAACTTGTTATGTGGAATTTAATTAACGACAAAGCAACAGGCTGTAGTAAGTTTTTATGTAGTTTGATGATTTCTTATGGGTTTAAAATTTGCAGATAAATCATTTTATGGTATTTTAAAAAAATGTTGTATGACGTATATTGTGTATGACGCATAGTCAAGTTTTCCCTACAAATTACGCCCCCCCTCCTTTTTTAACCTTAACCCGGGGGAGAGTACAGGTAGAAAAAAGTCTTTTGGGCTGGACCGTTTACGAGGTTTTTTGC
>NW_026937854.1:0-8130 GCF_032062105.1 Saccostrea cuccullata | reverse complement strand
TCCCTTTTGGTGCCTTACTCCCTGTAAGCTTCATTAAATAAGACGAACTCTATGCCTTTTAGACTATAACAATGTTTTCCCAAAAGTATATTCAGTATATTCAAATTTATGCATTGCACGCATGCGCATTTGAATGCATGTGCGTAATGACCTTATCATCTTGTCTACACTATTTATATACTAGAAATTACAGCGTTTTATCCAAAAGTATTAAAAAATACGTTATAATCTAGTGTATTTGTAATTTTACTCATTTCACGTGCACGCATGTGCGTGCATGTGCATGTCGACCATATTTTCTTGTAGAAGTCTGTTATGTTTGTCTATGTTCTAAATCCCATCCTGTTTGGTTGAAAAACGAGGAAGTTATAGCCATTTTAAGTTTAAGCCAATCAGATTGCAGCGCACGTGTATGCGCATGTTTTCATGACAACTGTTATATATTATATTGTAGGACATCCTAATGCATGATTATGTTTAAAATTTTAAAGCATTTCGTCAAAAATTAAAAAAAGATATTGCGATTTTTGTTTCAGCGAATCACAGCAAAGCACACGTGCATGCACGTGCATGCCTGTGCATGACGACCATACCTCCTTGTGGGAGTCCATTATGTTTGTCTATGTTCTAAATCCCATACTGTTTCGTTGAAAAACAAGGGAGTTATAGCCATTTAAAGTTTAAGCCAATCAGATTGCAGCGCACGTGCATGCGCGTGTTTACATGACAATTGTTATATATCATATTGTAGTACATCCTAAAGTATGCCTATATTTTAAATTTCATAGCATTTTGTCAAAAAACAGAAAAGATATTGAGATTTCTGTTTCAGCCAATCAGAGCGAAGCGCACGTGCATGCGCGTGAGTTCGTGCTAATTTGACAGTGTCACATTATCTACACTATGAATATATCCTTATTAAATGAGTTTTAAAATATTTCATCAAAAAATGTTAAAGTTATGGCTATATAAAGTATATCCGTCATTTCACTCATTTCACGCGCCCGCACGTGCATGCGTATGCGCGCAAAATAACTTTCGTGTTGCACACCTACACTACACACCTATTAACCCTAAAAAGGTTTTAGCTCAGTTGGGTGAACAGTTTCTGAGAACACTCGCGGACAAAAAAAGTACCGGAGAACAAAGAAGAAAAAAAAGAATAATAATAATAACTAATTGTAAGCTCGTTGCAAAGCAACGAGTAGGTCTTCCGTCCTGTTTGACCGGAAGTAGCTTTCATTTTTAACAAAAATGAGAAATAACACCCAAAAATGGTTTGAATCCTCCCAATCCATGTTAATTAATGCAAAAATAAGCCATTTACTGCTACTTCCGGTTTGACCGGACGTGACGACAACGGACGAAAATTTTTTTGTTAGCTTCTAGAGACATTTGGTACCAAAAAATTTGTCAAGTACGGCAAAAATACGCGTTTTCCGATTACTTCCGGTTTGGCCGGAAGTTGACGACGCCGGGCGTATTCTGACGACAATAGATTAAGCTTGACATTTTGAACAACTTTGCTTCTTTGACGTATCATAAATTCTCAAAACTTTTTGAGATATAAAGGAAAAACTTTCGTTTCCCTCCAGGCCCCTAATTTAAGGGGCCAGCCCTTTTTTCGAGATGTCATTTGGTAGATCTTGATATTCTACATCTTTTTTGTTCTACATGCTTTAACAAAATATTTCTAGGTAAAAATTTATCGTAGAAAAGGTGCTAAATATTTTGAAATTCTTGATAGGACTATTTTCGGGCCATAGGGAGCGTGCATGCGCGTTACCTACTTCCGGTGAAAATGATATACTCAATGCACTTCTCCAAAGGTTGATCTATCATCACTGAAAATTTCATACTTCTATCTTCAACGGTTTTTGAGAACATTGCCGGACAAAGTGACCCTCTAAAAATGACAAAATTGCGAAAATCTCCGAACCGGAAGTGACGTCATCAAAATAAAAAATTTTATTTCTAAAATTGATGTTCTATCAGACCTGAAAGTTTCATGAAAATCCATCGAGCCGTTTCCGAAAAAACATCGCGTGCACAAAATCGGTAAGAAAAAAAATAATAATAAGAAAAATAGTGGAAAAGAAACCTAAGAAAAACAATAAGGTCTTCCGCTGAAGACGGAAGACCTTAACTAGTGCTAATTGTAACGGGAACCGTTACAGATGTTCCCCAAACCCTCCCCATTTCCCTTTTGGTGCCATATTCCCTGTAAGCCTTAGTAAATAAGACAATATCTGTGCATTTTTTTACTTTAACGACGTTTTCAAAGAAGGATACCAATTATATTCAAATTTTAACATTGCACGCGTGCGCATGTGAATGTACGTGCGTAATGATCATATCATCTTGTCTACACTTTGTATATATTTAAATATACTATATATTAAAGCATTCAATCCAAAAGTCTTAAAAATCGCTCATTCAAGTATATTTTAAATTTCACTTGTTCCAAATGCACGCACGTGCGTGCACGTGCATGATTACCATACCTTCTTGTATGAGGCCCGTATATCTATCTTTGTTCTAAATCCCGTCCTGTTTGGTTGAAAACCAAGGGAGTTATATCCATTTCAAGTTTCAGCCAATCAGATTGCAGCACACGTGCATCAGTGTGATTTCATGATTTTTTTCTCTAAATCATATTGTAGGATATCCTAATGCATGACTATGTTTTAAATTTCAAAGCATTTCGTCAAAAAACTAAGGAGATATAGCCATTTAAAGTTTCAGCCAATCAGATTGCAGCACACGTGCATGCGCGTGATTTCTTGAATTTTTTTGATTATCATATTGCAGGACATCCTAATGTATGACTATGTTTTAAATTTCAAAGCATTTCGTCAAAAAACAAAGGAGATATAGTCATTTAAATTTTCAGCCAATCAGATTGCAGCACACGTGCATGCGCGTGATTTCATAAAATGCTTTCTATATCATATTGTAAAATATCATAATTCATGACTATGTTTAAAATTTGAAAGCATTTCATCAAAAAACAACAGAGATATTGCGATTTTTGTTTCAGCCAATCAGAGGAAAGCTCACGTGCACGCGCGTGAGTTCGTGCTAATTTGACAGTGTCACGATATTAACACTATTAATATATCTTTATGTAATGAGTTTCAAAGCATTTCATCAAAAAATGTAAAAGTTACGGCCATATTAATCATATAAGTCATTTCACTCACTTCACGCGCCCGCACGTGCATGCGTATGCGGGCAAAATGACCTTCGTTCGGCACATCTACACAACACACCTATTAACCCTAAAAAGGTTTTAACTTAGTTTGGTGAACAGTTTCTGAGAACACTTCCGGACAAAAAAGTACCGGAGAAGAAATAAGAAAAAAGAATAACTAGTGCTAATTGTAACGGGGACCGTTACAGATGTTCCCCAAACGCTCCCCAACTCCCTTTTGGTGCCATATTCCCTATAAGCTTCATTAAATAAGACAGACTCTACGCATTTGAGACTTTAACAACGTTTACCCAGAAGTGTACCAATTTCATTCAAATTTTAGCATTGCACGCGTGCGCATGTGAATGCATGTGCGTAATGACCATACAATCTTGTCTTTACAATCTATAGATTTTAATATACTAAATATCAAAGTATTTAATCCAAACGTATTAAAAAATACGCTAATTCAAGTGTATTTTTGATTTTACTCATTTCACGTGCACGCACGTGCTCACATGAGCATGGCGACCATACTTTCTTGTAGAAGTCCATTACATCTAATCTATGTTCTAAATCCCACCCCGTTTGGTTGAAAACCAAGGGAGTTAAGCTGTTCAAAGATTCAGCCAATCAGATTGCAGCGCACGTACATGCACGTGTATGCATGTGCATGGTGACCATGTCTTCTTGTAGAAGTTCATTATATCTATCCATGTTCCAAATCCCATCCTGTTTGGTTGAAAACCAAGGGAGTTATAGCTATTTAAAGCATAAGCCAATCAGATTGCAGCGCACGTGCATACACACGTTTTCAAAATAATTGCTATATATCTAATTGTAGGATATCCTAATGCATGCCTATATTTAAAATTTCAAAGGATTTCGTCAAAAAACAAGAAAGATATTGAGACTTTAGTTTCAGCCAATCAGAGCAAAGCGCAAGTGCATGCTCGTGAGATCTTGCTTTTTTGACCATGTCATCTTGTCTATGCTTCTAATATATACTTCTAATAATATGAGTTTTAAAGCATATCATCAATAATTTAAATAGTTACGTCTGTATCAATTATATTGGACATTTCTGCACGTGCGAGCTCTTGCAAGCACATGTGCATGCACATGCTTTGATGATATTTCTTTTATTACGGGCTGTAGATCTCCCTAATGTATGACTATGTTCAAAATTTCAAATGATTTTATCAAAAAACAAGAAAGATATTGAGACTTTAGTTTCAGACAATCAGAGCGAAGCGCACGTGCTTGCACGTGCGATCTTGCTATTTTGACCATGTCATCTTGTGCATACTACTCACATATCCTTACATTATGAGTTTCAAAACATTTCGTCTAAAAATAGAAAAGTTACGGTTATATCCATTATACATTGGTCATTTCAAGTTTTGCACGTGCGCGCTCTTGCAAGCACGTGCGCGCAAAATGACCTTGATTCCGCAAATCTACATAACATGCCTACTTACCCTAAAAAGGTTTCCCCTTAATCGGATGTGTACTTTACAAGATCATTCGCGGACAAAATTTTCCCGAGAAGAAAAATAATAATAATAATAATAACTAGTGCTAATTGTAACGGGGACCGTTTTTTTGAGATGTTCCCCAAACGCTCCCCAACTCCCTTTTGGTGCCATATTCCCTGTAATCTCTGTTAAATAAGAAATACTTTATAGAATTTAGACTTAATCAAGGTCTTCTTAGAAAAATACAAAATATATTTAAAAATAGGAATTGCACGCGTGTTCATGTGCGTAACGACCATATTATCTTGTCTACACTATCTAAAATTCTAATAACTTAATATTAAAGCATTTAATCAAAAAGTATTAAAAAATACACTCATTCCAGTGTATTTTAAATTTTACTTTATGCACGTGCACGCACGTGCATAATGACAACACCTTCTTGTAGGAGTCTCTCATATTTATCTATTTTCTAAATCCCATCCTGTTTGGTTGAAAAACAAAGGAGTTATAGCCATTTGAAGTTTCAGCCAATCAGATTGCAGCACACAGGCATGCGCTTGATTTCATAAAATTTTATCTTCATCGTATTGAAGGATATCTAAATGAATGACTATATGTTAAAATTCCAAAAATTTCGTCAAAAAAACAAAGGAGATATAGCCATATAAAGTTTCAGCCAATCAGATTGCAGCACACGTGCATGCGCGTGATTTCATAAAATTTTTTCTATATCATATTTTAGGATATCCTAATGCATGACTATGTTTTAAATTTCAAAGCATTTCGTCAAAAAACAAAGGAGATATAGCCATTTAAAGTTTCAGCCAATCAGATTGCAGCAAGCGTGCATGCGCATGCTTTCAGGAAATTTTTTATATATCATGCTGTAGATCTTCATAATGTAGGACTATGTTCAAAATTTCTAAAGATTCCGAAAGAAAAAAGAAAGGCGTGTATGACTAGAAACAAGAAAGATATTGAGAATTTAGTTTCAGCCAATCAGAGCGAAGCGCACGTGCATGCGCGTGAGATCTTGCTATTTTGACCATGCCATCTTGTCTATACTACTAATATATCCTTACATTATGAGTTTCAAAAAAATTCATCAAAAAAAAGAAAAGTTACAGCAATATCCATTATATTGGTCATTTCACGTGTTGCACGTGCGCGCTCTTGCAAGCACGTGCGCGCAAAATGACCTTGATTCCGCAAATCTACATAACATGTCTACTGACCCTAAAAAGGTTTTACCTACATTGGACGAATAGTTTACAAGATCATTCCCGTGGAACAAAAAAAAGTACCCAGGAAGAAGAAGAAGAAGAAGAAAAATAATAATAATAATAAGAAACAGAGTAAAAACAATATGTTCCCCAACTTCGTTTGGGGAACATAATAAGAAACAGAGTAAAAACAATATGTTCCCAAACTTCGTTTGGGGAACATAATAAGGCAGCAAAATTCAAATTCTCATTTCTCTACTAAGATTTTTACATCGGGCTCGGAGTTGGTTTTCTTCAGAAAGACAGGACTGGGTTCAAGGCGACTAGGGGTACCACACCGGTAATTGACCAATCAAAATGAACTTAGTCAATTGTAGGTCCATACATATAAAGCCGATTTTCCTTTCTTTTGAGAGTTTTTTTAATTTCCTTCCAGGCCAGTTTGACAACTCTGGTACCTGTGCCTAGGAAATTTTATCTACTCTATAAATAAATAAAGTTTTTTGACAGGAACTATTTCTCCAGGGCCTAGGAGGCTACTTCCTGGGGTGCTTTTGTGATGTTTATAAAGACATTGAAAACACGTGGATTTGAGGGTAGCCCTGTTTGCAGGTGCAAATAAATCAGAAAATGTCGTGTACGTACCCTGGTTTTTTGGTGTCGGCTAATGTGACAGGTATTGTTTAACACCCCCTTATTAATATTTTTTCATGAATTCAAACACGTGATGTTTTACTGGAAAGAAACGTGTATTGCTTTTTAATATACCGAAACTCGCTATTTCTGGGGATTGTTTAATTCTAAAAAAAATTCAGATAAATTTCAATGGTGAAATAAAAGAAGAAAGCTTGGTATTAAAATATTAATTCATATCAGTAGAATTGAATGCTATTAACGACATCTGGAGAAATAGGCTTTAAAGGGTTTATATCATATCTTTGTTCGTCTGCACTTAAATTTCAAACACGACAGAATTTGTAATTTTTGCCGTAAAAATCCATAATTTCTATATACTTTAGAGACTTACCGTAAAACTTTCAGGAAACTTTCTATGAAGTCTTTTCTGCACCTTAAGTGAAATTTTATGTCTATCCCAGGTGTTGATCGAGTTTCAGAGAAATTTTCTACGTTGATATTGATTTTTTTTTTTTTATGGAGAAAGGGGGGGGGGGTTGACTTTTTTATTCTAAGCATTTGTTAAAGTGAGTTTGTAAATACATCTACGAACTTGAGCTGGATTGTGACCTTTGGGTCAAGGGGTCAAAGGTCAAGGTCAAAGGTCAAGGTCATCAAAGCATTTCATAAAGAAATATAAAAGTAACGGCCATATCAAGTATACAAGTCATTTGATCATTGCACGCGCGCGCAGGTGCAATGCATGAAAGCTATATCATCGTGACTACACTTTTAATGTGTTTCTTTTCCTAGAATTTTAAAACGTTTCATAAAAAAAAAATTACGACTATATCAAGCAAATCGGTCATTTAACGCATTGCGCGCGCACACGTGCATACAAGTCCTTGCATTCAAGTTTGATAGTAGCATAATGTAGGAATCCGTCATATCTATTCATATTCTAAATTTCATCTTGTTTTGTTGAGAATCAAAAAAGTTATAGGCATTTAAAGTTTAAGCCAATCAGATCGCAGCACACGTGCATGGGCGTGGTTTCTTGAAAACTTTTATATATCATAGTTTAGGACGTATTAAGGTATGATTATGTTTTAAAATTCAAAGTATTTTGTCAAAAAACAAGTAAGATATTGAGATTTTTGTTTCAGCTAATCAGAGCAAAGCGCACGTGCATGCGCGTGCATGCATGTGCATGATGACCGTAACTTCTTATAGGAGTTTATTGTGTCTGTCTATGTTCTAAATCTTATCGTGGTTGGTTGAAAAACAAGGGAGATACAGCCATTTGAAGTTTAAGCCAATCAGATTGCAGCGCACGTGCATGCGCGTGCCTTCATGACAAATGTTATATATCATATTGTAGGACATCTTAAAGTATGCTTATATTTTAAATTTCATACCATTTCGTCAAAAAACGGAAAAGATATTGAGATTTTTGTTTCAGCCAATCAGAGCGAAGCGCACGTAAATGCGCGTGAGTTCTTGCTAATTTGACAGTGTCACATTATCTACACTATTAATATATACTGATATAATGAGTTTCAAAGCATCTCATCGGAAAATGTTAAAGTTATGGCTATATTAAATATATTAGTCATTT
>NW_026937853.1:0-8213 GCF_032062105.1 Saccostrea cuccullata | reverse complement strand
TTTTTATTTTTGTTTGTTTTCTTTTTTATATACTGTTTTCATCTGTTCATCATCATCTGTTGCTTTTTAATGTATACTCTCTAAAACTTTCTTTTTTTTTTCCTTCAGCCTTTGGAAATGAACATCTGCTGTCTGATTGCTGGCACTGATCTGTGATTGTCCAAGACAGGGGAGGTCAGTAAGGTGCTCAACATTTCATATGGGATGTTTGGTCCTACTGCCTTTTTCTACTCTTGTGGAATCTTGGACATCATTGTCGGTGGTCGCATATCAGACAAAATCATCATTTTTTGACCAAGACAGGTGTTTAAGAGAATTTGGATAAACTTTGTGCAGAAATAGCTAGTGCTCCACAAGACAGACAGAACTTTTGTACTCCAGTTTAATAGAACCTTCTCTACCCCCCCCCCCTTTCCTGTTCTTAATAGTGAACTTCCAAGCAACTCCAGGACTTATTATATGTGACACAGGCATGGTATGTATTTTCTGTGTAAAACAATTGAATGTATGTATAAATGTGTTTTAATTGTTTTGTTCTTTGGAACCTTTACAGTGCAGAGTTGCCTCCCCTTTTTTACAGCAGCCTGAAGAATGTATGTAGGTAAAATGTACATTTAAATTCCTTTTTTTGTAAATTCAGAATTATAAAATCCAAATTTTCATAGAATTTATGGTATTTGTTGTCTAATCATGCATATTGTTACAAGAAATATCCATCAAAGAAGTCTAAATATGACCAGGGATAATCCAATTAGAGTTGTAAGTACCACTTCCTGACAGAGGCTGAATCGACCAGGTTGGATAATCTGCTTATAACAAAGGTATTAATCTCTTTTCCTTAGCTTTTATACTGATTTTTCATAGCCTAAACATTGTAGAATTTTTTAATATTAGTTTTACTAAAATTTAAATGTGCTAAATATTTTTATTTTTAATATTTTCAAGGATTTTATGCTTTTTGAAGGTATTTTTTGAAATTTTTAAAAAAAATATTTACTAAAGTAATAGGTTAAGTTTTTTTCTTGAAATTTGTGTAGGACATATTTATCTAGTTAACAAAAATATAAGAAAAGAAAATTACTGTAATATATGTGAGTTGTGAGCATTTCAATTCTGAGAATTGTATGTCTAATGCTTATGTTACCCTCTGCTTTAAGGTGTTCCAGCACATTATTGAAAGGGCCATAACTCTGTTAAAGGATCATCAATTTCAATGAAACTTCATCGGCCACTTTGTATAAACCAAAGACACCAGCATGTCAAATTTCAGCAAAATCAGACAAGGTTTGTGTACTTATTAGGTTACAGACTACTAATTTTACCCCTATTTCATTGACCACTCAAGTAGTTCCAGTTTAAAAATAGAGGTTTTTTCTTAAAAATTCTTTGGGGTGTTTATGGTGTAGAATGGGGTTATTTTTGGGCATAAATGGAAAGGAGAGGGTCTGAAAAAAATTATAAAAATGATAATAATGGGAAATTTTGCTTTTAAGTGCGTAGTAGGAAGGGTGTAAAGAGGCCCATATTTACCCTTTCCTCGAAGAGAAAGTGAAAAAAGCAGGGTAGGAGTTATTTGCGAGGCCATAAAAAGACTTGCAGACTATGAATGTTCCTGAGAACTTGGTAAATTTTTGGACTTGAAATGGTCTTACTCTTTGCCAAGTTTCAGGTAAGTTGAGCCGGTGTAATTTTTTAAAATATTTTTTATGTTATAAAGGAATGTATAGCAAAATAATTGGTAGTCTGTGTCCAGAAGGTGTTAGCAGAGATAAAACCATTACTGCAACATCAGGGGAGTATCTCTGTTCATAATATGGGGGGAGAAAGGGGAAATAATGCTTCCACTACATCAAGCAACAGCTTAACAGCAGGTTCTTCTGGGTCAGTTTGTCAAATAACAAATAAGTCAGTGGATGCAAGTATCTCAGGATTGGTATCAGGCGCTGATATCGAACACAGTTCACAGATTGTAGGTACTGAACTTCCACCTGCAGCAAATGTCGGTAAGAAATCAGGTTTTGTAAGCTCATCAGTACCGATAGAGGCAACTGTTTCTGACAAAATAAAATCTAAAATTTGGTCAAAACAATATGTTGATATGGCTCTGTTGTTAAAAAAGGAAAATGGGAAAAGTAAGTATTCTATCAAGGTAGAGGAACAGGATCAGACAGGTAAGGTGGTAATCCACAATATGCGATCCACAGATGATGACGAAGTTAGGGATGGTTCGTTATCCCTGCATGACTGGGTAACTGCATGGAATAGGTATGTGACAATATATTGCATTAAAGATACACTTGCACAGCCAAAGCTTGCAAAACACATGGAATCAGTAAGGCAAATTGCAGAGGAAAAGGGGGACTGGAGAAAATATGATAAGGAGTTCAGGGAACTCATAGAACAAGGTGAGGT
This sequence comes from Saccostrea cuccullata, assembly GCF_032062105.1. Taxonomy (NCBI): domain Eukaryota; kingdom Metazoa; phylum Mollusca; class Bivalvia; order Ostreida; family Ostreidae; genus Saccostrea; species Saccostrea cuccullata. Next base: position 5,801 of record NW_026937853.1, on the reverse strand, counting down.
AGAATGGGGTGATGTCCATATGGAGATATATGTTAATGCTCGCCTCAAACAATCAGAAAAGAAGTCAAGCAAAATAACACCAGACCGTTCATTTGGTACGTATGAGGAAGTCCCTCAGGGGTCATGCTTTGCCTATCACAAAGCTGGAAGGTATTGTAGGCTTGGTTCATCATGCAAATTCCAGCACAGATGTTATAACTGTGGTGGCTTCCATCCAATCTACATATGTAAAAAACCAATTCAACGGCCATTTCGTTTCTTGGACAAATCCAGAACCCAGAAACCATTTCAAGGAAATGGCACATCAACCAACACAGGTAATGCTAAATTCTCAAAGCCAACCTATCCCACAAAAGGGTCCAACTCCAGTAAATCCCAGTAGATTAGAGTACTGGTTGGTGGGGTATGACAAGGTAGAAACAGAATTTTTAGTTAATGGTTTTCGATATGGGTTCTACATTGGTTACACAGGGGAAAGTAGAAATACTCTTTCAAAAAATTTAAAATCGGCACTGGACTTACCAGAAGTTATTAGCAAAAAGTTAGAAAAGGAGATAAATTTGGGTAGAATTATGGGTCCTTTCAAAGAGAAACCACTGCCAATTTTAAATTGTTCCCCTTTAGGTCTAGTTAGTAAGAAAACAGAGGGTGAGTACCGTATGATCCATCATTTGTCATATCCGGAAGGTGAGTCTGTCAATGATGGCATACCCGAGGAAGAGTCATTTGTTCAATACTCTTCTGTAGAGGATGCTATTCAAAACATTAAGCAGTGTGGGAAAGGATCATATTGTTGCAAAACAGATATTTCTAATGCATTTCGAATTATCAACTTACATGCATCACAGTTTGAATACTTTGGTTTCACTTGGCAAGGTCATTGGTATTTTGACACATGTCTTCAGATGGGTTGCAGTTCTTCCTGTCGTATATTTGAAAGGTTTAGTACAGCACTTCAGTGGATTGCACAAGAAAAATTAGGAATTAAATTTATGACTCATGTATTAGATGATTTTCTAATTGTTGACAAATCTGCGACAGAGTGCCACAAAAAACTTGTGGCATTTTTAACAGTTTGCGCCGACATAGGTGTACCTATGGCTAAGGATAAGACATTTGGTCCTAACAAGGTAATGACTTTTCTGGGATATGAATTAGACACCGAGATGATGGAGGCAAGGTTACCTATTGATAAAGTTAAAAAATGTAGAGATACAATTGAACAGCTTTTACCAAGCAGAAAGATTACTTTGAAGGACATGCAGTCAGTGATTGGTCTTCCTAATTTTGCGTGTAATGTAGTCTTGCCAGGTAGAGCGTTCTTAAGGCGACTTATCAACACTACTATTGGCATTACAAAAGCATATTATCGCATTAGACTAAACAAAGAAGTAAAAGCAGATTTATGTACTTGGTTAGCCTTCTTGGAAAAATTTAATGGTAGGTCGGTTTTCTTACCAGATAGGTGGGTTGATTCCAATGAATTAAAACTGTATACAGACGCTTCAGGATCTATAGGATACGGGGCAGTGTTAGGTGGGCACTGGTTCTATGGGACTTGGAATGATAATTGGAAAAAATGTAATATTACTCTCTTGGAATTTTACCCAATAGTGTTAGCTCTTAAAGTTTGGAGTCATATTTTTAAAAACAAATGCATTTACTTTTACACAGACAATTATGCCCTTGTGCATATAATTAACAAGCAATAGTCTAAGGATAAAAGTATAATGTATTTGGTTAGAGAGTTAGTGCTAATTTGTTTGCAGTTTAACATTTTGTTTAAAGCTAGGCATCTGGGTACCAAGGAAAATATTCTATGTGATTGCTTGTCTCGTTTGAAGGTGCAGCAGTTCCATCAACTTGCTCCTTGGATGGACAAAGAACCAACGGTGATTCCCAATCTGCCAACATTACCTCCTTAGAACCAGTCTTGAGGAACCTGTTGACTTCAACATTGGCACCAGCTTCCACTCAAGCATATAAACGGGCATGGTCTATTTATAGAAATTTTGCAAACAAATTTGATATGAGTAATGATCTTCCGTTGTCTCAGGAAACTTTGGCTTTGTTTATCTCTTATTTATTTGCTGAAGGTTATGCAGCCTCCTCTATCGTGTCATTTATTTCATCAATAGCATATATACATAAAATTAATAATTTGCCTGACAATACATCATGCTTTCTCATTCAGAAACTATTAAGTTCCTGTCGTAAATCAAGACCTTCAATGGATATTCGTTTACCAATAACCATAGTAGTTCTGCATAAAATTTGTGATGCTTTAGAACATACAATATCGAACATATATAAAAGGGCATTATTTCAAACAATGTTTTTATTGGCTTTTCACGGCTTCCTCAGAATAGGAGAGATAACATCAGTTGGCACTGCTAATAAGGTTTTACAAATTTCACAGATTACTTTTCAAAAAAGTAAAGTTTTGATTCGCTTTCAAAATTATAAACATTCTGATGGTAAAGTTTTTACTCTTACAATTCATTCTTGCAACTCTTTAAAATATTGTCCAGTGGGGGCATTAGAACACTACATTAAGATGAGAGGGAGGACCGATGGGCCCCTTTTTGCTACCCCCAAAACACTGCAGTCACAAGACAAGAATTTTCAAACATATTAAAGCAAAGCCTCATGTTTTGTAATTTGGATGTCAATAGATTCAAAGGACATTCCTTTCGAATCGGAATGGCCTCTTACTGTGCATCACGAGGGATGGGCGATAGTCAGATTAGATTCCTGGGTAGATGGAAATCGGATGCATTTAAATATTACATAAGACATGTGACACCATGTTGATGTATGCTTGAGTGGAAGTTGATCCTCGGAGCAGATTTGTTTTGTTTTTTGTGTAGGATCTCAACTTTGAAGTGATTTTCAAGAGTATTAACGTATGGGGACATATGTTTATCCCTCATCCAGAACAATAGTGCCTAAGTCATTTGTTAATACTTAGGCTGGTAGGTGACAAGATCGCGTGCATATAAACATTTAAAATGGTGCGGAAGCTTACAGTGTGAAATATTTTCCAATATGGGGGCATATGTCTATCCCTCATCTAAAACATTGCTCGAGACAGTCCTTAAATGAATACCACATACATGTGAACTTAGTAAAAAACAGCGAATAAGATGATGATTTGCGACTATAAGGGCATATGTTTATCCCTTATTGGACATTCTACATAGTGATTCGTGCACTTTCCCTAGTTAGGTCAAGTCAGTGGCGTTTTCAGACCCATTTTCATGATTTTTCTGTTAAATCTAAGTGGTAATTACTGTAAATTTGGATTATCTCCCTTTACAAAATTGGTTTTATTTCTCATCTTGATATCTTGTGTCTGCTAAAAATTATATGTCATTATTAATAATACTTTTGAGAATTTCAAACAAATTATTAAACGTCACAAAGGTGGCAACAGACGACAAACTGTTTTACAGACTTTTTACTCATTGAAGGAGGATAAGATAAGGTGTTCTAGCTTTGAAAGGATTATGGAAAGAAATTAACCAGTAGAAGGGTAACCGGGGTATCAAAATACTTATTGCATTAAAATAAATGTATAGGGTGAATTCACCATGCATCGGATACCCTTGTACTTCAACAAGTTCTAGCGATATCGCTACCGACGGAAAATTATCAAAATGGAGTTTAACATTTAGTTTGTGATTAAAATATCAATTTGGGACACAATTATATGCCTATTATTTAGAAAATATCCTCAAAAATCGAGTTTTTAGGAATAACTCAAAATTCACCATGGATCGGACATTGTTTACCATGCATCGGACAGACGGTATTTTGACTGGATAAATATCATACCTTTATTAAAGTGCTTTAAAATCCTTGATATGGATATATTTTTATCTTTTATCTAAGAATTAACCCTCAATTTAAATCTAATTGACGATATCGTTGCACAAATGTAGAACGATTCAAGAGACCTCACTCTGCCTTAAAAATGCTTTAAAATGCTTATAATGCGGTTATTCGCGCCTTTTTTCATGGTTTATCATACTCTGGTTTGTAGAAATAAATTGAGTCAAATTCCAGACGTCATACATCGATAACCTGTATTTTGACTGAAAATATAGAGTTTTTATTTTCCTTTTCCGCAAAAAACAGCTATCAGCTGGGTTCTGTATGAAAATGGTAGTGCTTACCTTTGCATCGGAAAGTGTCCGATGCATGGTTAATTTGTGTCCGATGTACGGAGAAATGAACATACTAGTGAAAACCAGCTTTTAAAAGAATTATACGAACATTGAAGTGAAATTTCTTTAAAATTTATGTAAAATTATCAATCTTTGACTTTATTCACCAAAGTCTGCCTCGTTCCGTTGAAGTCGAATTTTAAGAACGATAACTCTAAAAATCGCAAAATCTTAAATTCCTGGTTGTTCCCCTTTGATGATGTAAAATATGACGTAACTTCAAGGCCATTCTCGGGGTATTTTTATCACAACATGATAATAACAATCGGTATCATTAAAAAATTTAAGTCTTCAGCTTCAAGACAGAAACAAATAAATACACGGAACTCTTAAGTTGAAAGAGAGTTTATTGTCTAAAGTTGTCCGATGCAAGGTATGTGTCCGATGCATGGTGAATTCACCCTATATATATATATATGTTTTACAGACTATTGACAAAATGACGAAAGTCACTATTTCGCAAATGCTATGGTCATTGTATCGATTAAACTAAATTTGAAGTACTTATTAAAATACAATCAATTTTTGAAATTACATTTGCATTTAATATTTGAAACTTTGAATTTGATGGTAAAATAGTAAATAGAATTAAAAAATTGAAAATTTGATCAAAGTGATTACTGCAAAATTTAGAAAGACAAAATATTTTTGCAATTATTATCTCCTACTTAGCTCAAATTTTACAATATGAAATATATACTAAATTTGATATGAAAACGTATATTTGAATAATTTTCTTTTTATGGAAATATAATCATATTTTTATTATATATTATAATATATTAAATTATATACATAGTCATAGTAATAATTATAATAATAGTGCAAAACACTGATCATCGTATTTGCTAAGAATTTCGGAATTCCAATTCCAAATTTACAGAAAATAACTAGATGCTGTCATAAAACAGTAATACCCGCACTAAGGTGTTTGCCTCTAAACGCACACTCCTTGAAATTAGGCTCCAAGGAAAAATGTCAATAGAATTCAATAATTTACATAATACATGTATTCACCAAATCGAGCATAGTATGCTCAGGTGACCATGTGATCCATGAGCCTCTTATAGGTGTTTCTTATTCTTAATTCATTACCAGTCTGAAATTAAACAACAGAATTTAATTAATGATATAAATTAGGTTTGATAAAGGGGGAATATAAATTTTTGGCCCATTATTGGAACTTTTAATATCTATTTTCTCATATAGATCAACAACAAATAATATTATTCAAATTAATGTAAAGCGTTTTTGATGAATTTTTAAAAACGTGCAAACTCTAGGCAGAAACTCCTCGAAAGCTGCCATACACCCAATCAATTTAGTCACCCCCTGGCCCTCTCCCATCAACACACACAAACACACCCTATTTGCCTCTTTTTGGAAATAGGTCTAGATGGCAAAGTTAAGATAAAACATCTTTTGTAAAATGATAAATTTAAAGTGGTTCTTGTACTTTACATGTATCTGAACACCTGCATCACAGTGGACTTTCGTCACGTACCCAACTTAAGTACTAGTTTTACCATTATCATTTTTAGAATGCACTGCACGTGCAGTGTGGTGTACATA
>NW_026937852.1:0-8105 GCF_032062105.1 Saccostrea cuccullata | reverse complement strand
ATCACGCAAGATCGCTCGATCTCAGCATTTATTGGAACTATTTTCAAATTTAGTGTATACTTAACAGTAGGCCCACGGGCCTTATAGGTCACCTGATATCATGTAACAACTTTCCAATATTTGAATTTGGTTCGTTTGTAGGTCACCTGATTTTACAGCAATGAAAATACATTAATTCTTTGAAAATCTTCTTCTCTGCTCCTGGGTATTAAATAAACTAACTAAGTGCATAGTTATGATGAGCAAGAGTACTTCTACCAAAATTGTGAATTTTATGGCCACAGGGTCAGGGGTTCTGGTATTAGAGCGGGGCTCTATTGATTATATAGCGAAAATGCATTAATTCTTTGAAAATCTTCTTCTCTGCTCCTAGGTATCAAATAAACTAAATAAGTACATATTATTATGAACAAGAGCCCTAATCTTCCAAAATTGTAAATTTTATGGCCCCAGGATCAGGGATTCTGGTGTAATGGTGGGGCTCTATTGATTATGTGGTGGAAGTACACTTAGTCTTTGAAAATTTTCTTCTCTGCTCCTGAGTATTAAGCAGTTAACTATCTATAAAGTTATGATGAGCAAGGGCCTTAATCTTCCAGAATTTTGAATTTCACGGCCCATGGTCAGGTGTACCATGAGGGGGGGGGGGGGGGGTAGCTTCTACTCTTATATACTGAAAATGAATTGTTTGAAATCTGCTAGTTTGTATTAATCAAATATTTTTTATAAGCAAGGGTGCCTTTTCAAAAATTGTGCAATTTGTGGACCTAGGGTCAGGGGTTCATTTGTGGCTGATTATTGCTGAATATTTCTGATTAGTTGAAACGCATTGTTTCTTCCTCTACATTGCCTATGGGTATTAAGTAACCAAACTAAGCAATTGCTAAGTGTATAGTTATTATGATCAATGGTGCCTCTTTCAAAATTGTGAATGCCATAGCATCTGGCTTAAAACATGAACCAAAGTCAATCACTGGAAAGTTGTTGCATGATGCTCAGGTGACCTATAAGGCCCATGGGCCTCTTGTTTTTAAACCAGAGGCCATGGAATTCACAATTTTGAAAGAGGCACCATTGCTTATCGTAACTATACACTTAGCATGCTTTCTCTGGTTACTTAATACCAGAGGTAGAGCAGAGTAGCAAAGAGAAAATGCATTTCCACTTTATAACTAATTGTGCAACCCAACCCACAGAAATCACTTACCCTGAGGCCACATATTTCAAAGTTTTTAAAAAAAATTATCATAAATTTTATTTAATCATTAATCGTTGATTAATACAAAAAAAAAAAAAAAAAAAAAATTTCAAAGCATTAATTTATTTTCAGACTATGTAAACCCCCGTACCCCTGACCCGGGGGCCCTGAAATAAAGCATTTTGGAAAAGGTGCCTTTCTTCAGAATAAATATGTACTTAGATCATTGGCATAATACCCAGGACCAAAAGGAAAAGATTTTCAAAGAATTCATGCATTTTCACCATATAATCAAAAGAGCCCCACCCTAACACCAGAACCCCTGACCCAGGGGCCATGAAATTCACAAATATTGAAGAGACATTCTTCCTCATCATAACTATGTACATAGTTCATTGATATAATACACAGGAGCAGAGGAGAAGATATTTAAAGAATTTATGCATTTTCACTGTAGAATCAATAGATCCCCGCCCTTACACCAGAACCCCTGACCCTGGGGCCATGAAATTCACAATTTTGGAAGAGGCAGCATTATTCAACATAGCTATGCACTTGGTTAGTTTGTTAAACACCCAGGAGCGGAGAAGAAGATATTTAAAGAATTAATGCATTTTCACTATATAATCAATAAAGCCCCGCCCTAACACCAGAATCCCCGACCCAGGGGCCACGAAATTCACAATTTTGGAAGAGACATTCTTGTGCATTATGTGTACCTGGTTAGTTTTTTTTACACCCAGGAGCAGAGAAGAAGATATTCAAAGAAATATATTTTCACTATATAGCCTACATGTAATCAATAGAGCCCCGCCCTTACACCAGAACCCCCAACTCTGGGCCATGAAATTCACAATTTTGGAAAAGATATTCTTGCTCATTATAACTAATATGTACATAGTTCACTGGTTTAATACCCAGGAGCAGAGGGGAAGATTTTTAAAGAATTTATGCATTTTCAATATACATAAATAGAGCACTGCTCTAGCACCAGAACCCCTGACCCTGGGGCCATGAATTCACAATTTTGGAAGAGGCAGTCTTATTCGACATAACTATGTACCTGGATAGTTTATTTAATGCCCAGGGGCAGAGAAGAAGATTTTCAAAAAAATAATGTATTTTCACCATATAATCTATGCTGATTACAATCATGTCAACAGTTTGACTGCTTGATGTCAAGGAGTAAAGAAGATTTTTAAATATTGCATTTATTTGAGTGGTTTTGGTCCCACCTCTCAAGCCCCAGGGGGCCGGGGACACAGGACCATGAAATTCGCAATTTTATTCCCCTTCATCCGTAAATGTTTTATGCCAAAACTGGTTGAAATTGATTGAGCAGTTGCAGAGAAGAAGCTGAAAATGTTCAAATGTTAACGCACGACGCACAAAGCACGACGACGGACGAAAACAGATAGCAATAGATCAGACAGATCACCTAAGTTACCTAAAACTTAAAAATTGACTCATACCCCAATTTTTTTCACGAATGTCAAATAAATAAATCATTATTGTTTAGTCTATCAATTGTAAATTATCTTATTAAGTTGAAATGAATTAAAGATTCTCTTAGCCACAAGGCTCATGAGGTTAACGCCTGGTTTCTGTGGTGCTTCAATTTCTCTAATTTTCAGAATCGATAGACAACCGCCCCATACAACTGAAGTCTACTCGAGTTAGGTGCGGACAAATGAAGTACACAGTATACATGAGTGAAAGGGGTTTTCGATTTATTTTGAATTTAAGTTTTTAATAGACCCAACTTTAGTATGCATTAGACAGTAAGATTTCAATTTAAGATGACCAACTTAAGTTATGTGAAAATGTTACCACAAGATGTTGAGTTTGAATATATTCTAACTGGCTATCTTTGAAAAGCAGTTTTGGAAGTTTTTTGTTTTTTCTTGTATTAAAAATTGCAACGGTAGTTTTTGAGGGATTTGATTTTAGTAACCATTTCGTAGACCATTCTTCAAAAGATAAAAGAATAAAAAGATCATTATTCAGTTAACTTTCAATAGATTTGACGAAATTAGACGCATACTGTAAACTGTTATCATCAGCAAATAATCTACAAAAGCTTGACATCTTGTCAGCTAAATCGTTTACATAAATTGAAAACAACACTGGACCTAATACAGAGCCTTATGGAACACCGACATAAAGGGATTCCGACGAGGATACCAGGTTTTTGTATATCACTCTTTGTGTTCCTTAGTTCTCCTGCCAGACAACTGAGCTTGTTTTTCGTTAAAGAAGGCAAAAACAAACAACATTTGTTCTATTCTCTAAGTAACCTTTTAACCAACAATACATATTATTCTTTATACCATACGTGTTTAGTTTAAACAAGAGTCCTTTGTGAGAACATATTGTCTTCCCACAATTTTTTTTAAAATAGAAAATTTGGTGTTATGACTATAAAGGTTGAAAAATCCGTCCAAAACAGAGATAGGTGATAAAAACCTCCTTTGTTATGTATTATATATATTAAGATTTTGCATCGTGAACTAATTAAATTCATGTCTGTTTTTTGAGGAATGAAAAAGCAAGTATTGCCATGAAGAAAAAATTTAAGAATGTTAAATACTGGGTATCATGTTGTAAATTTTCGATTTACTGGGGGGGGGGGGGGGGGTAAATGCAAAATTTACAACATGATATCATGTTGTAAATTTTGCATTTACCTCCCCCTAGTTAATTCAAAATTTACAACATGATATAAAGACCACTCTGGGCACGATAGGGTCATCATAAAAGAAACACAAAAGATTTAACATAAAATTATATATCTCCATTCCTCAGAGAAATGGGGATTGGGAAGAGAGAACCAGACTAGGACGACTAATTTTTTTTTCTTTAAGATGTAAAATTCATAAAGTGTTTTGTGTTCTTAGCAGCGCAACAACAGAGGCTCGTCAACATAACAGGAACCGCGGGCGGCCAGGTCACATTGCCGTGTTTGGTTAAAAATGTCGGACTCTATGATCAAGTGAGTTTGCCATTTATAAAATGCATTTTTAGGGTTGAGAGTATAGAATTTAATTTTGAAGCTGTAGAGAAAAATATTAGGTCTGCAACTGATACAACTTTAATTTCCATACTTAGTGTAACAGACAAAGACATTATTGATTATTATGGAACGCCATCACTGCCTTATAGCATACAACTATGCATTTATTATGTCAATTTACCATTACGTGATGTGAACATATCTTTACGTTATGTCCATTTTTTATGAGATGATGTAAATATATCTTAACATCATGTCAATGCTGCATTACATGAAGTAAATACATTCTTTCATTATGTCAGCACTCCATAACTTGAAGCAAAAAATTCATTATGTGAAGTGATAATGTGTTTACATTGTGTTAAAACTTTATTGCGTGAAATGAATTTTTCTTTACATCATTTCATTTCTTTAATATGTGAGGTCAAAATTATATTACGTCAAGTAAATTGTGTTTTATAATTAAACTTATCATTACATGAAGTCAAAAACCCATTCCTTTTTGAGAGTGTATATTTCTATTATATCAAAGCATTATTACGTGATATGGGTTTATCTTTATTTTACGAAGAGGGCATCATGATGTGAGGTGAACACATCTTACCTTTATTTCAGTGATTTATTACGTGGTGTAAAAAGTGTATAACATTATGTGAACATATCTTTATATTATATCAATACTTTATTACATTATGTCAAAACTCCATTCCTTGATGTGGATATATAATTACGTTATGTCAACTCTTTCTTATGTGTATATAAAAATATCTTTATTGTGTTAACTCTTTATCATGTTGATTCCAAAAGTTCATTACCTGATGTTAAAAAACATTTACATTATCTCAAACCTGTACATGTATATCTAGTATATAGTGAATGTTGAAGACAGTGTTTTAATGACTGGTAAGAAGGGGAGGGGGGTCCTGATTGATTAGGACAAATTACAGGCACATTATATCAACTCCCTTTTCCCAGACATAACTTCACTATAGAAAATGCAATGTTCATTGAAACAGTAAAGACCCCCACCCCCACTTTTTGTTGAAGTATAATCCACAAAGGGTAATGAAATATATCTGGAAAAAATAGGACTGATCGAAGTTGGACCCCTCTCCCCGAAATAGGATTTCCGGGCTTGGATATTTTTTTTCTTGGCTTGTCAAGTTTTTTCGGGTAAATGATTTTTTTTTCTGGCTGACCGCCTCTTTCAAAAAAAGATGCTACGTTACTGGATTTAGTAATTTTTTTTATCATTCCAGGGCCAGAATTCTATTACAAAAATCTACCAGTCGCTCTTCTAAATCAATTGAATATGCCTTAGTCAGCATGCATGCATGGGCACATATCAGTGGCGGCTATGGGAATCTTGAACAAGGAAGGGGGACGGTATATGGTTGGAGACCAAGGGGGAAAGCGGAGAAGCTCTCAGGCTTTATAGTTTTATAGAAAAAAAGTTTTCAACTTAATTCAGCTAAGCTTATCGTTAAAGTAATGCAATGTCCTACAAAGGTTAAGACTTTTATTTAAAAAAAAATCAAAAGAAAAAGAAAAAAATGATTGCTGCACGACTCCTAATATTTGATTTATTTAAATATGAGATTAAAGTAAACACCCTTGAATTTCGACGTGACTTTAATTCACAGTCGCAGTGTTAAGGCTTTGCACGTTTCAAGATTGTCAATCATTTGTCGCTTAAAGTTTTCATTTAAAGATGTTATTCCCAAATCGCTGAGAATCTCTTCTACGACAGTTTTCTCTCCCGCCTTTTTTGTGCTTGCGGAACGCGGAAATAACGCTATGCTCATATAAAGGCCGAGGATACCCGTGTTCGCATAACGTAATAGTGAATCGACATAATGTAGAAGAGTGCGCACAGTATGACATAAGCTTTTCACATCAGTTAATAAAAACTAAGATCTCATGAAAAGTAAACACAACGAAATGCAAGTTGACGAAATATAATTGTACTATGTGTAAATGTCATAAAGAGTTGACATAATGTAAAGGAAAGTTAACACGATGCAATAGTAGTGTGGGTTAATGTCATAAAGAGTTGAGATCATGTAACGGAAGGCTGACACAATGGAATAGTAGTGTGGGTTAATGTCATAAAGAGTTGACATCATGTAACGGAAGGTTGACACAATGGAATAATAGTGTGGGTTAATGTCATAAAGAGTTGACATCATGTAATGCAAGGTTGACACGATGCAATAGTAGTGTGGGTTAATGTCATAAAGAGTTGACATCATGTAACGGAAGGTTGACACAATGCAATATTATTGTTCTGCTATAAGGCAGTGACGGCGTTCCATAGATTATTTTTTTTTTTACATCTGTACAAATAATTTTAAAATTAGATTCACTTTTGTATCATCATATCGACGTCATTGTACGTTTCATTGATGGAAGAGGAACTGCTCAAGAGATCTGTAAAGATTATATGCTTAGCAGTGTTTACTAATTGCTAAATGACATTGTTTTTCTTTTAAAAAATTATGGGGTCAAAAATCTTTAGTAAAAACCTTTAAAATGTAGGAATTTTTCATATATAAACAATCAGCAAATTTTTTTATTCATATTAGGAATTTGTGGTAGTGTAGAACACATGTATTTTCCTTAAAAGAAATTTAGCGATGTATGGTATGCATTCAGAAACTAGTTACCTTATTTTCAGGTTATCTGGCAAGGGCCGTATCAGGAGACAATATCCGTGGGAGATCAATCTTCTCCAGCGACAGAAACAGATATCAGTTAAGGCAGGAATACGCACATGGTCTGACCATATTAAATCTGAAATCCTCCGATAAATGGTGTATAAGGGGGCCTCGCCAGTCCAAATTGTGTATCTGTGGGTGAAAGGTATACATCTATAAACATTAATATTAATTTTTTTCTACTTTATTTTTATACTAGTACATATTAAATAGATATTAATTTTCTACTTTGATTATACAGTATATTACTACTACATATTAATATTTGATATATATTTATATGTATAAAAAAATTTAATTGTGAATTGTTTTATGGTGATAATGATAAATGGGGAGACAGATAGAAACCACACCAATTATTTTGTTGATCCTTATCATACTACCGGGTATTTTTCTTGCTTTTGGGCAACAAAGCTTCATTTTACATCACTTAATGCATCCTCTAAATTGGTGTACCCAGGTAACCGTTAAGGTCCTTGGGCCTCTTAATTGTTTATTTTAAAAGCCCTGTATTGTCTTTGGAATAAATAACTATGGAACGCCAACACTGCCTTATAGCATACAACTATGCTTTTATGATATCAATTTATCATTACGTGATGTGAACATATCTTTACGTTATGTCCATTTTTTATGAGATGATGAAAATATATCTTAACATCATGTCAATGCTGCATTACATGAAGTAAATACATCCTTTCATTATGTCAGCACTTCATAACTTGAAGTAAAAAATTCATTATGTCAAGTGATAATGTGTAAATTTTGTGTTAAAACTTTATTGAATGATATGAATTTTTCTTTACATCATTTCATTTCTTTAAAATGTGAGGTCAAAATTGCATTACGTCAAGTAAATTGTGTTTTATAATTAAACTTATCATTACATGGAGCCAAAAGCCCATTCCTTTTTGAGAGTGTATATTTCTATTATATCAAAGCATTATTACGTGATATGGATTTATCTTTATTTTACGGCGAGGGCATCATGATGTGAGATGAACACATCGTACCTTTATGTCAGTGCTTTATTACGTGGTGTAAAAAGTGTATAACATAATGTGAACATATCTTTATATTACATCAATACTTTATTACATTATGTCAAAACTCCCTTCCGTGATGTGGATATATAATTACGTTTGAACTCTTCCTTATGTGATTTAAAAATATCTGT
>NW_026937851.1:0-82664 GCF_032062105.1 Saccostrea cuccullata | reverse complement strand
GATATAAGCATAATACATTCAGTATTATAAATTTACAATTTATAAAAACTTTTTGAAATTTACGTGTCCAAGGAATGTTTTTGAGAACAGTGAAAATAGTAGTTTTTTTTTTAAATAATAAGCTTAAAATCTACAAAATTTACAGGCAGATGGAAAAAAGCGGGACTGACACTTGAGGATTTTTTATGAAAATTACAAGTTATTTGTTTTAAGAGAGCTGGGGTCAAATTTTTGAAAGTAAAAAGTTGTATCATTCATTTGAATTTTTTATGGGGAAAAGAAATGCGTCGAGTATCATATCAGAAGGAGTTTATTAGAGGGAAAGTATGTAAACGAATGGTGTGTTGAAATAGATTCATTTGTCTTAATTTCAGTAGACTAGGGGAAATATCTTTGACACTCTAAGAGTGTTGGATTGGTTCCAGAGGGCTGTTGTGTAGTAATATTTTACAAAATGAAGAGCGAATGAATGAAAATGAATGAACGAAAATTATGTTTATATTATGTCCGAGAGCATATAATAGTGGGATCATTTAATAATGTATATATTTTAAAGTTTATAAATGTTTTAGGAACATGTGACCCTTGCATGAATAATTCTTAAATGACAAACCTTGTAATATTTTATTTCCTGCTACTTGGACGATAGTTTTTACGTAACAACTAGAATTCTGGAGGAATATTTGGTCACTTCTTTGTAGAGCTAATCATTACACATTTTTCATTTTCCTGTAAACCAAGCTGATCAACCAATAGCATTACGTTTTAAGACCATCTTTTAATCGGTCCTATGTATTTCTTTACAACAAACACACATACACTGTACCAAACCTTGGTATTTAAAAAAGTCACCAGGATAATTAATACTTTTTTTATCAAGTTAAATCATATTTAAGCAAACATAGTTTCTGAAAAGCAAAGCGTTTCCCAATGTATATCTTCTTATTTATTTGCATCCATGATGTAATATATACCTTGTATTCGATACCTGATATTTCTAGGTAGCTAGGTAACTTATTATATTAAGAGCCTGTCTACGAGAAAACCATGCAGATATATAGAAAAATGCTCTGGTAGGCAGTCTCAAGAACAAACTAATTTTTATTATTAACTAAAAGGACACCCATTGAGAGTCAGAAATATGTTGTTTATGTTTGCATGGGTTGTTTCTATTTTTAGTAACAGCCAATAATTCATTTTGGTCAATATTCAAGGGAAAATGCAAAAAAGTTGGTGTAAAATGACAATTTCAATATTTAAAAGTAAAAAAATATATAAATAAAAGAGCAATGTTTTCTCATAGAACTAAGTCGTAAAATTAAATTGGAATTAATTTTTTTGTAAAACCCCTATACAGAAGGCTGTCCCGAGGGCACAAATATTGGCATGGTGCCAAGAAATGATAATGGTTCATTTTTTGTCAATATTCAGGGATATATTTCTTAGAAAGTGACGCTTCTTTTTTCAGAATTTTATGCATTTAAGAATCTCTAGGATATTATCCCAACAATATATAAAATCCACGTTTGGACTCTCAAGGACAGGAAAGTAATATTGTAATGAAATTACCTCAAATTCAAATGATGGAAAAATTCATGATTTTATGTTTAACTTTTAACAGTAATTTTAATGAATTTTGTGCAAAATATTGACAAATATAAACAATGAAAGTTGTTTTTAATTTTACAAAATCTATAAATAATTTTTTCCTGCTTTTCCTGTGGAGAAAAAACGTATTTTACTATTTATTTAGATTTTGTTAGAATTATCTCCCCTGTTGCGCTCTTCTGTAGAGAAGGTAGATATTGATTATGTTTACGAAGTTTATGAACAGTTGTCTGTCATCTATTCGTTTTAGGCATAAATTATGTGTGATTTGAAAAAAATTGTCCTTTCCTGTGAATGTAATTTGTTACGTATATACTAGCGGTCTATGTATAAAAAACATAAAAAATTATGAAATCCATCGGGATCGATGTACGATTTCGTAACCACGTGTAAACATTATGGCATCCTGCGACGTTTTGTACGTCCTCAGGAAAAGATTCAGGTGCGTGAATTGTCAACGAGTCTTCAGTTTCCGGCTCTGATTTTGATGAATATGATTCTGACAGCAAACATTCATTTGGTAGCGAAACGGATGTAGTGATGATGATACCGAATCAACAACGTTTGAATTTGAAAAAGAAACAGGTAGTTGGATCTTGGTTTATAATACCATGTACCTTATAAAAAGGCTTATTGATATGTAAAAAAATGAATAAATAAACAATTTTGCTGGGGACTTTATTATGTACAAGAGAAGATTTTTTAGAAGACAATATCAGGTCTGGTACAATCACTAGATTTAGCTACGTAGCTTGATTTACCTACTTAGCTTTAATTACCTACCTAAAGTAGCTTTATTGAGCTCTGTAGTACCAAAGTAATTTATTTCTATAAAAAAAATTCTACCTACGTAGCTAAATCTAGTGATTGTACTGGACCTGAATATATACCAAGCAAACCTGTCAAGAGAAATTTCAAGGTTGGTACATGTACATGTAGCAATAAAAATATCTGTATAAATTCAACAATATTGCAAAATATTCACATCTGCAGAATTATAAATAGCATAAGTAGCCTTTGTGGGGTGATGAAGAGGAAATGAAAAGTTGAATAGGTCCAGGGTTTTCAAAGACTGTTTATTAATAGGGTACATTAAGAATTGGACTGGTGGGTCTTCACTGTCAATTAAATCACCATTATTTCCTCATATGTGGGCTGCATGATTATAAAGAATCTCATTAAACAAAATATTTTTTTCAGATATTTATGAGATGTTATGGAGATGGCTACAATTATGATTTTCGGCTTTATGGAATAGTAGAATTTTCTTTATGAGAGATGACAATTATTAGGAAAAAGAGTTGTCAAATACTTGTGCAGACTGCAGACTTTTCAAATTAAAGGTCACCATGTGTTCCTTGACAGGTTTGTGTTTAAAACAACTAATATAAATAGAAGTCTGGGAAATTATACTTTGTTAAGAATATTTCATTTCATTCTTATATTTCTCGTGCAATTTCAGATTATTCAAATTCATTTCCCTGGATAGGGCTGGGCTTTACAATGAGAGTTTCAGCTGTGGAGCTATAAAAAATTACTACATAGTGTTTCCAATGTAGTTTTGTGAACAGAATCCAGAAATAAGAAGAGGAGAGACAATGCAGATGCAGCATTAGCATTACCAATTACTTGCCACTGCTGAGAAAATGGTAAGATATGTTATACTATAGTACATGTATAGGAATTGCCTTGTCTGTCTGTCGATTTGCCACATGCATTTTTCCCTATTCTGTTACTTTACTTCAAGGATATATGAAGCTCTTGTTTTCTTCAAAGATAGCCAGAAGAATTTGTGAAGAATCTTACCCGAGTCATTTGATGACATTTTCTTAAATTGGAAAATATAAATGTAGCATTATCATAAACATGACATTTATTTTAAAAATCTTAGAATATGTCTAGTATGGTTTGTTTCAATTTAATTTGAAAACTGTCCTTTTTCACAGGTACATGCTTTGAGTACTACTTTTGTGTACTTGGAGACAGTCCAGTTGTTCTTTAAACCAGGAGTGGAAATTTCAATGCTTGTTAAATTTTCTCCAGAAGTTATTGGATGTCACATAAGAAGAAAATGGGGTCATACTGAACAGAATAGTTTAGATACACCTGATAGATTTTGAAAGGTTGAGACCTCAAGATCAATCCAATGGTGTACCAAACATGAAGAAAAAAAGACAGTTTATAACTGAAGAAGCTTGCGTAGTAGCCAAAATTTCAGGGTATTTCATATATGTTAACTTGTACGATTTTATTGGTACATGTACTTAAACATTGTTAACATCTTGATATTTAATATGTATCAGGTTTCACTTGCAGGAATAAACAAAAAATCAGAGTAAATTTTAAGAGTTTGTTATGTTAGATAAGATCAAAGACCATGGTCAACAGTGCTTTAGTTTTACCAAATATAACATTATTAGAAAGACCAATTTCCTGTATACAGGTATAGCAAATAATTCAGAATATGATTTGGGAAACTGTGATTTTTTTCTTTTAAATCTTATCTTAATTTAGAACCATGATGTATACTTAAGCAAGTAGATTTTTTCAAGCATACAAAATTTCAAGGTCATTTTAATTTTGGAAATGAATATAGAATATCAGGAAGAAGTCAAGCATTGTAATTTTTTTGTTGTTGAATGTAGTTAATTATTGATTAATATTCAAATTTTAATCTGCAATGAAATTAAAAATTATAAATGTTCTAATTTGTTGATTTTTTAAACTTGGTGTTTATTCATTTTGAGTTTGTTGCCGTGACAATATGTCTGTCAAGAAAATGGCTCTGATAATCCTTTTTGTTCAGTTTGACCCACGACCTTTGATATTGTGACCTCAAAATCTAAAGGGGTCCTTTACTTTTCAAGAAACCAGTGTACTAAATTTGATGTCTGTCAAGCAATGGGTCCTCAAGATTTTGAATGATTAAAATCTACATACTGGTATATCGAGAATTATAACCCTTGACCTTTTACCTTGTGAACTCCAAATTAAAAGGGGCCATCTACTTATTAGTAGGTACCAGTGTACTATGTTTATTATCTAATCAAGCAAATGTTTTTTAAAGATATGAGAGAACACACTTGGTCTACTGATTGACAAACAGGTGCTAAGCAGTATGTGAATATCACCCTTTTCAAAGAAAATGTAAAATAATATAATCCTGGTAACCCCCCCCCCCCAATTAACCCCATTTAAACCCCTAAGAAATAATTATTGATTGAGAACAAAAATGTACAATATACTGGTATTTTTCAACAGCAAAATTTAAATTTTTGAAAACATTTAAATAAGCAAAAAAACTCCTTGCTGAAGTTCAGGGATGACAAAATTTGAAAATTAAAAAAAAGTCCAACTTTAAGTAAAAAGTACAGCCAAATATTTGAGAGTCCAAAGACAGATTTTTTATATAATGTAGACATACATGTTGTCTAATAATTGGTATGAGATTGAGTTGATTCTAAGCGTCACGTTCTGAGTTATAGGTTTTTGAAAAGTTAATATTTTCACCAGTTTTCAAAAATCTGGAAATATGCCAGATTTGTGACCTTTTTGCACTTAAACGGGGGCACAGTTTGTGATTATGAAAACTTTTCCGAAACAAGTGTATCTTGTTACTTTCAACCATATATGGATATTTTATATCATTATTAAATAAATTGCTGAATTTTTAAATATAAAATCCTACAAAATTCCTGTTTTCACCCTGCGTAAGGACCAAGAATTCTATTTTTAGTAAAGTGTTGATTTACCCCCTTAAGTGAGACCACACTGAAAAAAAATTTTGTGGCAAAATATTTCATATTATAGAAGAAATTTACACACAAAACATGAAGTTGATCAGAGAACCTTGCTCCCATAACCTTTTGCATGGTTTTCTCGTAGACATGCTCTTAAGTGATCCTACACAGGGAAAAGTGGCATACGTGAAATTCATGTGGTTATCTTTTTATTTGAAAATTATGTGGAAATCATATGAAAGTTATATAAATATATTTTTCGTGAATATCATGTGAATGTATGTTTATATGATATCCACACAAATCTTCTTTTGAACTTTCATGTGAAGTATTCTTTGCATGATATTTATGCGATATGCTCTTCATGTAAAATATATATGAAATATATGTCAAAATCAAAGTTTTCACATAAATTTTACATGTCTTGTTTTTCGTGTCTCTTTCATGTGAAGAATTCAAATGAAATGTATGTGAGCCACTTTTGCTTGGTCATCTTTTTATATTAAAAAATGCAAAACCGTACTCCTGAAATCATTCCATGACCTCTCTAACAAATGTATATTCCTTCTGCGCTTTGGGATTCCCGTTTTTTATTTTTATCTTTCTCTGAGGAGATAAAGTTTTACAAATCAGCACCATTTTTTTATCGAGAAGCAATAATTTTTTTTTACACTAACACATGTTTTAACTGAATGTTGTTTGTTAATCATCATGTCTGCTTATCGCATATCATGTGCATCAGGCATATTTTATCTATATTTTCCGTCTAAAAATATAATCTTCCACTTGGAAAAGCATTTTTATGACAGTACAGTACCTATACTTAAGTAAGTATACTTAAATACCGTTGAAGAAAACACATTTTTATACCATACATCGTTATTTCTTAATTGTTACATCCCTTTCACTGTTTTCTTAAAATGTCCCACATATATTAACTACCACTGACAAAACCTAATCTTACACTAGAGAAAAAAAATTAAAAAGATTGTTTAGCAATGCGCTTTGGGGAAGTTATATGCAATAGGAGTTAAAAATGTCTGACGCGTGCTCAATATTTATAGTTAAATAGGAGCACATGAAGGAGTCGAATATTTTACTTAACATTTGATTAATATTAGGATTGCATTTTTTTTCCGGCTCGATTATTATTTGAGGCTTTCGGACCCAAACTCACGGGCTGTGACCCTTTTTCTTCTGTGCAAAATTGCTTTCATTAAACTATTTTTTAATTACTAAATTTTACGAATATGAAGGAATATATACCGTATGTATTCTTATAATTTTTTTTTAACATTTTGATTTTTTAATCACATGAGGTCAAACATGACTAACTTTGACATATATGATGTGCCAATGCCAGGGAAAAAAACAAACTTTAAAACAACGGGTTGCTTGTTCAAATGCAAGTGGTTATTTATCATGTTAACTTAAATAAAATAGAAACTTCGTCGATTTTAGAAACTCTTCCAGACAGTCATAAATCAAACAGTTTTTAAAACCTTTTTATGTCAAAGGAAACCGTTGCAATACAAGAAACAGATACTGAAAAAAAGATGTAAGTTTCGTTATTAAAGCAGAGTATGGTGATGTTAACATGAGTTTATTAAAAAGGCGGGACACGTTCCATTACAATTTACCACAAGAAATCCTCCTATAACTCACATAAGAATAATGCTTCTAATACAAGACCTAATTACCTGGTTAGGTATGTAAGGTGGATTAAAGGGGATTTCTTAATAAAGATACATTTCCTGTTATGAAAATTATTCGATATTTACAAACAAAGAAGAATCATTCGTCCTGATGCATATAACGGCTTTACTAATTGTTCAAACGTCTGAGGTATAATGCAATGAACGGTATTTTTTTATTAACACGACATGATCGAATAAAAATAATATATTATAAAATAAAGTGACCAAACATAAACAAGTTTAAAAATTTGAAGTGATCTGTTAAAATGTATATCTTATATAAAAAAAACAGCCGCGTCGAAATTAATTGGTGAAATGTTTAAGTGGATGTTCCCTCCTGTCTTATAAATGATAAGCGATTTCAAAGGTTTGTTATATACTTTTACTGGCATAATTATTATTGTGGATGTCTAGTAAGGAACCTAATGTTTTGATTTGATTAACTCAGATCAAAATGAAGTAGGCGTCTTCATATGAGTGAAAAATTTTCTAGAGGTACGTAAAACAATATAAAACCACCCAATCACTCAAAATGAAATAATGTGTTTTT
This sequence comes from Saccostrea cuccullata, assembly GCF_032062105.1. Taxonomy (NCBI): domain Eukaryota; kingdom Metazoa; phylum Mollusca; class Bivalvia; order Ostreida; family Ostreidae; genus Saccostrea; species Saccostrea cuccullata. The sequence goes on along the minus strand of NW_026937851.1, from coordinate 75,069 downwards.
TATGTATTTATTTCTTCATCCGTCTGTTCAAGCCTTTTACAAAGGCAAAGCAAAAGGTTACTTAGTATTTTTGATAAAGTTTGTCATTTATTAAGAGAGATAATAAATAGATGTATTAAGAAACCATATCAAACAATGCTTTTGTTGCATTCTTGTGATTACTGTTTTGATGAATAATGACAAATGAATGTAATTCCACTTCTTGTTTAATAGCAATAGATTCTGTTTTTCATTACGAAAGGTGGCGCCATCTTGCAACAGGACCATACAATATAATCTTCATTTGAATGACGCTACAAACGTTATTTTATGTTTTTTTAAGTTTAATTTATCTTCCAGTTGTGATGATTTGTATTCGTGATAGAGCATTATTATATTAATTTATTGGGTGTCATGCATGTTTGTTTAGGACACAGTGTAATATTTTGAAATCAGTCAATTAATTTAACTATAGTCTATAAATGTAGTATTTCAGATGAAATAAAAAAGAAAGCCTTCGATTATTTTATATTTTACTATTAAAAATTATGTTACTATTGGTTCAAATGATTTATGATTAAAATGACTATTAAACTGGAATTTTAATATTTTTAGATCCACCCATTTGATATGTTATTTTTCGTTTGTCGGTCAACCGTCATAGGTCAGACGACCTCCAAAGGTCAATATCCAGGACAGAGAGAGTCACGTCCATTGAGGAAAACCAAGGGGAAAATGCAGCAAAACTTTAGATCAATATGTTCTGAAATTTAACATTGTGTGACTATTTTCTGTCTCCTCTCAACTTGACTGGTTCAAGGTCATGACCAAGTATACAACATCTTATAAACAAGATATTTCTATTTCAAGCAGTGAAAATAGACTAAAAAGCTACTAAAGTGAAAAATACATGTATTATTTTATGAAGCAACAATAATGATGACAATACTGCGTCAGTATTACATGTAGATGTAATATGTAATTTTGTGACGTCATAATGCATATTAATGCATTATAAGAGAAACATTTAAGTATTAGGAACACAAACTTGTATTTTAAAACATGTTATTGAAAAATATAGAATAATGATAAAACAAATATATATATATCTATATATATATATATATATATATATATATATATATATATATATATATATATATATATATATATATATATATATATATATATGTGTGTGTGTGTGTGTACTTCTGACTTGATACAATTCTTTAAAAGCATATCGATGTCACACTCCCAGTTCTAAGATCTCTATACCTAAGGATTGACCTTAATTGGCAAAAGGCTATATTTGTGTCAAGTAGCAAGTAGTCCACATGTACTGAAATACTAAATTGTTATCATTATTTGGGGAACATAATAAGAATAATTAATAACAATATGTTATCAAACTTTGTTAGGGGAACATAACTGATTTTAATTGTAGCGGGGGCCGTTATGATCCCCAGTTACATGTAGATGTAAAGGTGGAACATGGTTAAACAACTGCTTAAGTGATTATCAATAAGAGGTAGGAAATGGCAGCGTATACACCATTATTGTATTTAGTGAAAGCATGTTTTTACCCTCAATATAGTTATATATAAGCATAATACATATAGTATTATAAATGTACAATTTATCAAAACTTCCGAAATTTATAAATTCTCTAAAGCCATAGATTCAGATAAAATTAAGACTTCGGATGTTCTACACGGAGTTTACTTGTGTTTTGTGCTTTTAGTTGCAGCTATCAGAACATGAAAAATAAAACACAAATTAATTAATATCATAAGATTTACATATTGTAATAATACTTGAATTTATCATCTACATTTATTGTAAGTAAATTTTGATTAAATGACCAAGTCATAACCAAACATTGTTATCGCAGCACTGTTAAGGCTTAGTTACGAGAAATCAAAAACGGGAATTGTTTTTAAAACTGAATTTATCTTTTATTCAGCTGTTCTATTATCACAGAACTTAAATACTTATGGGAATAGCATAGTATAACCCACTCTGTACTGTATGGAGTTTGGTCCCATCGATGGACAGTCACGTGATGAATGCATAGTAGTACAAGGAATGTAGGTCAATAACAAATTTCAATATCGCGAGGGCATACCCTAGTTGAAATTAAAAATTCAAACTATTAATTGTTTCTGCATACTTTGTACTTTCTGGAAAGTGCTGCTGCTTTAACCCTCTGGCTGCGACGTCAGCGTACAGAAAATATAACGTCACTGCGAGATAAAACGACATCACAATTTCTTTGACATTATTTTGCGCGATTTTCATTTTTGTCTGCTTTACGCTTCGTGTGCGTCTTTTACATGTACAGGAATGTGTACAGTGGAATTAATTCATTTGCGATATATCAACAAAACTATGAAGAAGTTCTTTATTTATACAATTTGCGTAAATTCTAATTATTACATTAAGATTTTTGCAATTATTTTTTTTATGTAATTCCAATCAAATAAGATTGATAAACGATTGCGAGAATGAATATATATACATCAAGATAAGACGTAAATTCAATACAGTATGATGTACCACGATTATCATTATTTCTACCGTACTTCATATTCTCTATTTTACATGTATTCTCCATCTGCATGCATTGCAATTTCTTACGTTGTGCAGTCTGAAAAATAATAATAGAAATTCAAATATTTGAATCTGTATCTCGGCGCACAAATCTATCTCTTACTTATAAAATTGAATAAAAACCAAACTTAAATTAATCCCCCCCCCCCTAAAAAAAAGTACTTATTTTTAAACAAAAAAAATCCTAACATAACAACTTGGAGCAATGAATTCAAATTAAAATTTATCGAAAATAATTCTATAAATTCTTAAGTTGTTTAAATATTTAATTTATAAGACATTAAATGATGTCAACACCTGATTGCCGATAATTAATCCAAGAATTATGAAGAAGAGTTACCAACAAGTTGCTTAGTTCAATGTCGATATTTACTGAAAATTTAATTTCCGGTCTAATGTTTAGTTTGGCAAAAAATAGAAGAAAAAAATACCTGACTCATACTAGTACAAAACCATGTGATTTGCATGTTAAATTGGCTAAAATACTTTTTCAATCGAGAAATATCTTTGGTGAAATCTTTTTTTATTATTATTAAAAATCTATACTAAACTGTAAATAACGTAGACCATCATAAACAATAAATCCATTTGTCTTTTTTTAAAACATGATTTAGAAAAAAAGTATTTTCAGTTTATTGGAAGCAAACTTGAATAGTCAATATTTAATGAGGATTTCTTTTCTTTTCCGGGGTTTATTTTTCCGACACGGCTAATCATTGACCATTTTCTACATCTTTCTTATTTTGATTTTAATACAAAAAATGAATTTTCAGTTGAGTATAAATGATATTGTAGAAAACACACAAGTACTATTCTAGCTTTTCAGAGAAATTGACGGGAATATGATATTTCAAAACTTAATTTTTTAAAAATATCTAAAGATATACGAAGATATGTAATCTTCGCCATAATCATAAGGAATTGAAAGCTGCTATTCGTATACAGTGTCTTGTAAAGAGATAATTCATTTGACGAGCGCATTTTTATTTTTCCTGCAAAATATCGTATTGCATGTTTCTAACATGGAGTCTAATAAATGTTTTGATCGTGTTTTTTCGATAATTTCAAGCAGACATAAAAGAAAAAAATATGCTTTGGATAAATTTTCAGTTTAAACTTATATCTAAACCGAGTTATTGTTGCAGATAACAGTTCACTGAAGTATATTGATATGTTACAGATTATATCACAAGAAATCGTGCGTGTTTCATGTGTTTATTTACACGATGTTAAAATCGTGGGTACGATCGAACAAGGTTGATCCTTATTGGAAAAAGTCGAAATAATAAACGTCCATATATTTAGAACACAGGGGGGCGAACAATAACCATGCACATCCGATTAAATAACCTCACTCCAACCCCGGGGTCGTATTTTCAAATCATATCACCTGATTGATTCTTTATTAACTCAAAACCAGATCACAGGACAGTGGTACAAGAGGTACATTGCATGTACAGTGTTTAATTTAATTTTTTTTTTTTATTAAAGTGGATAAGTATATCATTCTGAAATATCAATAAGATTTATTACTTTACTAATAACGGGAGGTCACATGGATTACAAAATTTATTTTACATTTCAATTATTTTTACAATAAAACATTTGACTATATAAATTGGATCTAAATTATGTTTTATAGTAGAATTGCTGGAAAGGTTGGGGGCGTGGGTTACGTAAATTTTGAAAGCATAGATATTGACAATACATAAAAATTTGTGTGGTTGTGTTAGTGATATAGCAATGGCTTCAGAAGTTGACATTGCAATAAAATGAAGGGTTTTTTTAATTTGACAAGTTAACAAAGAAATGTCAATGTCTTGAAATTTACATTTACCTTACGACAGCAAAAAATGAGGAAGGGGGGGGGGGGCGACCGGCAGCCGCATATAGACAGGAAAATTTACTATAATAGCAAACAAAAAAAGTAATAAAAACGGGGCAACATTGTACCCTATTTCGGGATCTTCGAAAACGAAGCATATAGAGTACGATGCTACATGTAACCCCGATATTTAAAATAAATTTATAACTAGACGTAATAGAAAATTAGGATAAGCATTGAGTCTGTGGTCATGTTGCGAAGAAAGAACCTGCTCTGCTCTGAAAGCGACATGTTTCCTCTTCCAAGAAAGTCTATAGAGCTTTTAAATTGCTCAGGTACAGATAATCTATTAACTTTTCGAAGATTTGACTAGGATTCTTCGTTGAAAGTTGGGTTCAACATGGTCCCAGGTCGATCAGTCGAGAAAATGGTTTGCTAGAGTATGACTGAGTATTCAAATGTCCTAGGTACTTCTACAAAATTGGTCCGAATGCAAATGAGCACCATTCTCGATGACAATTTCCCAATGATTCAAACTAAAAATCAAGATCATTTTTAGAAGCAATCCTTTAGAAATTTTGAAAAAAATGTGTCAATAAATAAAAATGTAATAGTGTAAACCTTTTTTGAAAATTATATTTCTAAATTATACACTGTAACGTGCTTTTGCCCTCAAATTTAGGAGAGAAGGAATACTTGAATCATTTAATACTCTTTTCAAAACTTTAATATAACAATTTTTTTTTATCCTATACAAATATGATTTTTTTTTCTCAATAACATTGACTGTTACTCTTGATTTAGGTTTACAGGTACATGCATTACATGTACCGGTATTTGTACCGGTATTTATGTTAGAACCAAATTGAAAAAAAAAATCACTTAAAGACAAACCTAGTGAAATTAACTAGTGAACATCGTAAATCGTTTGTCGTGAATAGTAAGCTTTCAATTTATGCGCATAAGCAGGTTAAGAAAGTGAGTTGAGGAGCTAGGGTCGTATAGATACTTATATGAAGATACCTAGTGATAGTTGCTTATAAATTTTAGATTCATTTATGTTATCTAGAAAATACACCCAATACCTAGTCTAACTACTTTTAAGATAGCGATTACCGGTATATGGACAGTTGATTTACTAGTTTTCTTCTAGTGGCTTTCACTACTTACTAGTATTTTTACAGTGTTTTGTTTTCGCATTTTAAACTTGCAAATCAAGCATAAAGACTACATGAATACTAGTATTATTATAAAATAATTTTTCAACTTTTAACTTTCATTAATCGGTATAGTTGTTTCAAAACTCTTGCAAATCAAGCATAAAGACTACATGAATACTAGTATTATTATAAAATAATTTTTCAACTTTTAACTTTCATTAATCGGTATAGTTGTTTCAAAACTCTATAGCTTTTAATTTAGCAAAATTTGCAGTCAAATCTGATTATTATGATATATAAATTTCAATTGAGAAAATGAAAAGACGTCTCAAACTTTATGACGTCGTCAGGGACATATATGTCCCTCGAAGCTCCCACAGCGAGCGGTAAAAGGACATATATGTCCTTCCCGCAGCCAGAGGGTTAAATAGAATTCGCGTTTTAAAAGTTAAAATTTCAAGTAAATAGGCTGATGTCGAAATATGTTTAACTTTTACCAAATATTTTGTGTATTCATGCTCTCGATTTAAAGAAAGCAGCAGCACTTTTCAAGTTAAGTAACATATCCTTAATTTATATAAAAAAAAATGTCAAGATTTATTTAGTGTATGCCCTTGCGAAAAAGCGATTTTATGAGGCACCTCAATGTAAAATATACCTAACCTGAACATTAAAACACGACAGAATTATTTAAATACATTCTCTCGATAGTTGATGAATAATCGCACTTAGCAAAGGATAAATATTGGTATTATTAGCCTATTTAAACCTGTAAAAAAAATTATGTTTTATAATAAAACGCATTTTTCATTGTTAAAAAATTCCCAATTCTGCCTCTCACAGTAAATGAAATACGTCATTTTTACCAAAATGACGTCATGATTGACAAGTTTATCGAGATCAGTGATTTGTTTAAAACCAGCTGTATGGGATTTGTTTAACTAGCAACTTTTGTTAATGCATTGGTAAGTTTTATTGTCGTTTATTATGCTAATAATACAGTTTAAAGTTGCACATAATTTCATTTTCGGTTAATATGATGAATGCATAAGTCATATTTTTTGTGTGACGTCACAGTAAACTTTTCCCGTATAAATTAGGCCCCACCCCTTTTTTCTAGCCTTAACAATGTTGTGATATATATTTGTCGCAAATGTTTAGACCAATTCATGTATAACAGTATGAAATTGTGTTTAGTATATTGTATATATATTTGATTTATCTTGGTATGATAAATCTTAAATTGGTGATAAGAAAATACACATTTTCTTTTTTCACCTAGTACTTCCAGCCTCAATACTCTGTTCTCATAAGGAGAACAGGCTTCTATATGATCGTGTAGACATACGTAATACCTCTACTAATTATATTCTAAAAATAAATAAATAAATAAACCACCGTGTTGCTACAATCATTTTTTGGTGGCCGACCATACATGTAGTTAAATGTCAAAATAATATAAAGAGAAAATAAAGATATGGTGAGGAAGATTGCAAATAGCAACAAAAAGGGGGTGATTTTTTTCAATAACTTCTGAACATAGATTAGAGATTAAGATTGAGAAGGAGGGATTAAATTTATATTTGGCAGGGATATCTCACTCTTCCATGGCACCTGATCTTACCTCTTGATGTTTTGGATGTCCGTGTTTGCTCTGCTCCTATTTTGTATTGTTTTATGGATTTTGGAGATTGAATACTGTTCATTATCTCCATATGTTTTACGTCTGATGAAAACGTTTAAGTCCCTTATCGCAGAGGGTTCTGCCACGAGAAAGATCATTCACTGCTCGATGCTTAATTTCTAATACAGAGTTGTAAATTGACCAAATAAAAACGGCGCAAACATGTTTACAAGCGTGGCAAACATAAACCTGTATTCAGTGAATTAATTTTATAATGCTATTAATTTCGAGTTAATGGTAATATTTTGTGACATTTATATTCTACCATATTATACAATTAACAATCAACAACTTCTTGGTTTCGAATCCCGATAAATATTATTGCATTCACAAATGTTTTTTGTAATTCTTTAGGTCTAGCTAGCTGGTTTTATCTTAAAGAGGAAATGGATGTACTAGGATATAGGCAAAAAAGATTCTGATATCCAATTAATTAGGTTTCAGAATTACAAATTGGCCGTTCAAACCAATTAAGTACTCTAAATTACGAGGCACCGTTTTGGTATTTACTGGCAAAAAGTTATATATCACCTATTTGAGGAATAGGTGACATCACCTATTCGAATAAGTGATATCACCTATATGAATAAGTGATACTGTAAATCACTTTTTATTCGTGAGAACTTTATTTTCGCGTAATTACGCGAGAAAATATGCTCCCGAAAGTTTCATTCTCGCGTTTAATAGTTTTCCTTAAGATTTTATATATCCATGACCTAAATTCGTGAATTCAAGGACTCGCAAAAATAAGGTGTCGCGAAAATTAAGTCATATACAGTATCACCTTTTCAAATAGGGGATAACACCAATTCAATCCAATTCGAATAGGTGATATGACCAATTGAATAGGCGATAGAACTTTTTGGCAGCAAATACAAACGGCGCCTCATACTAAATCTATGTAAAGTACATGTAGGAACACTGACATTTAAAATTGCACTATATTCAATAGTTAATAGTTAAAACCATTCACAAAAATATTTATCTAAAGTTAAAAAGGAACATAAACACTTAATATAATACAATGCATTTTACAATCAAACATAACATTAACAGATAATCTTAAAACAGTACTATAAAAATTAACAGTGCTATAAATAAGATAAAAACCTTTTTTGTAAATAAAACCATTTCTGTTTCTCGCTTATTAGAAAATTAAAAAAAACAAGCTTCAAAAATTGGTTAGACGAAAAAAGCAATTCTCCTAACTTCCCAGTATAGTGTAATTAAGATGTGCATCTGCTCGACAAGTATCAATTTATAAAGCATCATCTCCGTACCTCACACGTGATCTAGATATCAGAGTTTTTCATCAATGCCAGTTGTGAGAGTTTTTGGAATCCCGATCCCGAAATATCTAAGAGACTTGAGACAACACGCCCATAAGTTATTCCATTGCATTTATTTATTTATTTGTTCTAAAATATTCTTTACGTATGCCGTAATGCAATTAACTGCAACGTTGTAGGAGTGAACACGGCAGTCACATCGCGGACACAATTGATGCCAATAAGGCTAGAGACATAAAATGGATTTCAATTCCCAATTCCCGCACTCAAGTAGATTTATCCATTGATCTCAACTGATCTGTCTGTTTCGATCCTCCCCTTGTGTATTTCTTTGTGTATTTCTGACCAATGGCTTGTGTATACATGTAACCGTAAAGTTAAATTCCGCTCTTTAGAGTACCCCTGGCTTATCTGAAGTATCCACATTAATTATATGTATATGCACAAATTGATGTGGACATCCTGTAGGGATGCAGCTTTAAATAAACAATCCAGAGGAGACAAGTTTATGTCCAAAATCCTCAGATCATTTTGTATATAGACGGTTTACTCTTCCTATAAACTATTTTGTATGGTAGAGAACTAAAGCTCAGTTTTTTTTAAAAAATATATTGTTCCCGTCTATAGACATTAAATATTTCTTCCGCAATCTAAGGCATCGAATTAAATTTTTTTGTCTTATAACATTAGAGAGTGTTTGACGTTCTCGCAAATGTAGCTTTCTGAGCTTTAATTTAAAACTTGATTTCAATAATTCATGATTTGTGGAATTGACATGCATAAACTGGCAATGTACCGAAAATTGCACCAATGCACCGAACATTGTAAAAGAGCCACCATTTACATGAATTTATTGCATCTAATATTTTTTTCTGAAGAAATGTTCTCTTCGGTTTTATTATGATATAATTCACTCAATTTATGTGAGCAACATGTCATTAATTTCTCCGAACTATAACTCTAGTCAATTGCATTCATCAGTCCAACGATGAAAATAAATCCATTGACTATTCCTTTCATTATATATTTTGATGTTTGATAAGAATTGAATCGCTAAGCAATTGTGAAGCAACAGAATAAAAATACAGTCAAATTTCGTTATCTTGAACTCTGTGGAACAGTGAAAATACTTCGATATAACAAAAGATTCAATATATCCAGGATTTGAGGAATAAACTAATTGGACTAAATTGCTTCAATTTATTCATGGTATTCTAGATATCAATGTTTCAGATACCGAAACTCAACTATACATGCATTTGTAATGTTTCTCAGTTTTTAAAAAAAATAAAAAATGATATAGATAGCTAATTATTACTCGGTTGTACCAAAAACTATTGTTACTCAAAGGTTATTATGACGTCATTAAACATGTACAAAGTACGTCATATTGTTCTTTCTATTATGGCGTTATTACAAGCAATTTTAGAAGGAAATAAAATTCGAAAGAATAGGATTTTTAGGGATGGGCTAAATCCATTGGATGCGTATGACGACTCGGAAATTCTTTCCCGCTATCGAATGACAAGACAGTGTTTGATTGATGTCATTGACATTGTAAGAAGGGATGTGTCACATGAGACAAAAAGATCTCATGTCCTTACGCCTGAAGAACAAACTTTTGCTGCTTTGAGGTATTATGAACTGGGTCTTTCCAGCAAGTGGCTGGGGACATTTTAGGACTCAGTCAACCCAGCATTTCCAGAACATTTAAGAATGTTTCCAATGCACTGACTAGTTTTGCTGGACAAATTATTCAATTCCCGACGAATTGCCGAAAACTTCAAACTGTTAAAGAAGGTTTTATGGAGAACTTTGGATTTCCAAATATAATCGGATGTGTGGACGGGTCATTTATTCCAATTAGGGCCCCACCATCACGCGAGGACGTGTATGTATGTCGCAAGGGTTTCCATGCGCTTAACGTACAAAGGATTTGCGACAGCCATAAAAAATTTACAAATTTGCTCGTGAAATTCCCTGGCTCGGCGCACGATGCCTTCATATGGAGTCAGTGTGGTGTACAAACGTTCCTTTCTCGAAACATGCAGGTTGGAATTTTACTTGGAGATCAGGCCTATCCTCTGAGACCATATTTGCTTACTCCTTAACGAGATCCCCGCAACCCGGCAGAGGAGGCTTATAACCGGCAGCATCAAAAAACAAGGAAGGTAATTGAGGATACTTTTGGCAGATGGAAATGCAGATGGCTTATGCTGCATAAATTTGGTAGTTTACATTTTACTTAATACTTAATATATATACATGTATAAAACATGTTTAGTACAGAAATTGGAAGAAGCTGTCCGGTTGATCAGTCAAAAATTACACTAACGGTCTGTCGTATTTTTTTAGCTCGTTCTGGGGGCGCTTAAAGTAACACAATGAGTCACAATCATGTGTTTCTTTATGATATATGTAGCATACAGAGAAAAACTTTTCAATATTGCGAGTATATAGTTAAAAATATAACATTTCAAATGCACTGTATAGCACGAAAAGACCGCACAATATCAGTGCCGGAAAAACAGAGGTTGTATCTACCGTTTCATTGTTTTTGCGTATGCCAAGGTCACGACACTTTTTTTTTTTTACTCAAACTTGTAAAAAACAATAAACTGGAGCATGCAAAGGCGAGAATTATATTCTTACAACTTTTTAAAAAGATTGCATTAAAAGTTTTGGTCTATTCCTAGCCTATATACATTCATTCCTGAGTAATTGAGACCATGGTAACTATGGTACTTTTTCAACTTTTCTACGCAAGCGTACAAGAGGGAGGAGGTAGTAAAGGAATATTTTCGTTATGGGGCATACTGATATTTATTTAATACTTTTATTTTTCTCGATAAAAATAAACCTTATACTAGTAGTTTTAGGAATTGAACAAAGTTACTCGGGTCATGCCAAAATTCTACGTTTACTTCGTCAAATTTCCCCTTTGTGCGTCACGGTGTCTCTTTAACGAAATTTCGCGTTTTACAAATCGTGAAACTATATTTATCAGATCGTTAACTATAGTTAACGGTTTGTAAACTATATTATAAAAAAGTTCAAATCGTGAAACTGTTTTTATAAAATAATCTATGTTTTGCAATCGCAAATGATGGTTTTCTTTGTTAAGTATAGTTCTACGGTTGTGAAACATAGATTATCGCGTTAACTATGGTTTACAAATGTAAAATATAAATTAACGTTGTTAACTATAGTTTACAGTCCGTAAACTATAGTTTACAACCGATAAACCTAGTTTATCGACTGTGAAACTATGTTTAGCTCATTTTTGTGAATTTGGCGTGCCATACACTTGTGTCCTGCATAATATTTGCGAGAGTAAAGGTATACCTTATAACTAAAAATGAAAATAATGCATGTACGTTATTAATTTTGTTGTTACAATTTGAGTCATTTATTTAGGTTAATGAGGCATACAGGTAGCTATAATCTTGGGGCATGTATTCCTGGGTCTGAGAATTGCCTTTACTAGTCTTGTTCGCCATGTCTTGAAGGATGTGGGATATCTTCCTCAGTTCCTGCAAGCGTTCTTTTTCTAGCAAATACCTATCTTCCTCGAGTTTCAATCTCTGCTTTTCTATCATTAATCGCTCCTTCTCAATACTCAGAAATTCTGAATGTGTGCTAGAAAAATTAATGCAAGCTTTTTATTGGATATGATGAATGATATACTTTAATTGAATACCAACAGAGGAATGATTAAGAGAAAGTGATTGAACATTCTAGCAGTGGTTCAGATACACCCCCTCCCCTTTTTTTCTTCGAAAATATTTTCCGATAAAGTTACATTAGGAAAAAAAATTACTTGAAGAAAATATTTATTTGATAAAATTCACCTCTCTTTCTCGCCTTTGTCAGCTGTAACACAGCGTTGATCACGATCCTTGACATTACTGCATCTGTTTGGTGTTGTTCTAGTGTCGCTACTCAGCTTACTGGTGTCTGGTAATGGGCTACTTCATGTATCCTCACCACGTATTTCTCCCTGTTGCAATGCCTTCACCTCGCCAGCCTCTGACCCCCATCATTATTTGTAAAACTATATCTACTATAACTAAAGAAGTTTTTTATCCAAACATCCATGGACGTAGCTTTGTTTTTTGAACAAAAAAGGAAGGACAGCCAGAGAAAAAGAAGTTAAATTGTTTTTCCTTTGTTTGATTATGCTACCACAAAAAGGGGCAAGAGGACTTTCAATAAACATTTACCAATGGTAAAAAGTTGTGTTTTTAATAAAGAGGAGGGGGCAGCCCTTTCCCCTGAGGTTTTGTGCCTGTTATTTTATACAGGGGTTATACGTGTATGTAAGATTTACAATTTTAATTATTTTCAATCCTAGAGACAAATCAATTCATCTCGAACACTTGTCATTGTTTCAGGGAGCGATGGAGAAGATTTAACATTCATTTTGAATGTTAAAGGATCAAGATTACAGCATTATTAAAATTATCACCATGCCTTTTCAGTGAAAATAAAAAGAATCTTATCCTAAAAACAAAAGAACTATTTAGAATATATTCATGTCATCTACTTCAGCTTCAAGTTACACTAATACGTATTAAGGCGAACCTCTTGAAGTTGCTGAAGCTCAAAACAATCCATTCCATCCGCCAATCCGTATACTCTTTATTTGCCAATAAGTGAGACCATCATTTCCTCCATTGATGTAAGAGGAATCGCCTCATTATGCCCCCTTCTAGTAACACTTCGGTCCTTTATCACAGGAAAAGTTTTATCATTAAATGAAGATATGTGAAACATTTAAGTAAAATGTCAGTTATATACCATCAGTTTATTTGTTATATAGTAGTCAATTTTCATAATTTTTGATCATGTTGCAGTATTTTTATAAAGTAAACTATTGGGATTCCTAATCATTTCGTGGTTACGTTAGGGTCATTTATCAAACTGACATCTTTTAAATACGCTCACACAAATAGCTTAACGTAATATAAGGCATATTTGTTGTATGTTCAAACTAAAATAGAAAAGACCTTTTTCTTTATTTAGGGCCGCCGGAATGAAAGTTTTAAGTCACTCATCAGAGCAATGGAAAAAGAACACATTTTATATATAAATCGCAGATATTGTTTGTATCTCAAATAAAAAATGAAATCATGTACATGTCCCGCTGTAGATTCGAACCCGCGACATAGAGATAAACAACTCTCTCTGCGAGTCTAAAAATGGTTTTATAGGATGAAGTAAATAAGGAAAAAAACTAATGTAATTGATTAATGCTGGCAAGTATGGCCATACATGTATGTAAAGGTTACATAAATTAGATTCAACTGAATACAGGATAGGCTTTGAGGAAGACAGCTGAAAATGATATACCTACAAGAAGTTAAGAATCGTAACGGTTATGATCCAACAAACTTAACGGCGATTTATAAATGGCGACAGCAGGCGCGGATTCATGAAGTTTTTCCCAGGGATGAGAAGTCGGTCCACATCTAAAATATTTGTACAAGCAAAAAAAGTAATAAACCATCTAATAAATCCTAAAATGTGAAAGGACACTTTCATAAGTCTGTATACTCTGTTTTTGTAGTAGGAAACCCCCTGGAGGGGGAGGGGGTTATGACCATATGTATATTTGGCCAGTGCATCCTCTTAAAGGTACATGTACTTGGACACAGATTTGAAGTCAATATCTTCTCTATAATATAACGATTTTACGGTATACAATTGTACAGTGTGTTTTAATAGCATTTCACACAAAAATTGATTAAAAGTTTTATTTCATTTAAAAGTTGTTTAAACTTCAAATTTTTCGGCGGGTTTGATTGACACATGTTTGCACTTTCATTAATTTTAACCTTATTCTTAATCCTTAGGAAAAGTGGTAATTTTTGTTGTGTATTAATGAGAAATATTAAAACTTTTAACCAGAAAAATAATTTTATTCAGAGTAGAGATGTTAGAAAGCAAAACTCATTCTCAAGCATCGTCATTCGGAACTAAGAGTTCCGTACATGGTTGAGCAAATCGAGCACACTCGTGTTATGTACACAGTTCTTGTAAACAGGGCACGAGTTATGTTTTTGTTTATGTTTACAATTCACCGGGTGCGTTCTAAATCATCACAGTCTGCTTACCACAACCGCACGGATAACAATATATTGTGTGTTTGTTTTGCTTACGCACATGTCTACTCTGAATTTTCTGGATTATAGTATTAATATTTTTCATTTTTACACAACGAGACTGCCACTTTTCCTAAGGATTAAGAATAAAATTAATTTGTAAAAGTGCAAGGATGTGTCAATCAAACCCGCCAAAAAATTGAAATTTTAATATCTTTTATACGAAATAAGATTTTTAATTAATTTTTTGTGTGAAATGCTAATAAAATATATAAGTCGTAATATTATAGAGAAAGTAATAACTTCAAATCTGTGTCCAAGCAACTTTAAGAGGTTTTTGTTCGTTTCGTTTTTTTATAACTATTTTCCAAAGTTCGACCTTGATTCCGACAAAAAAGAACATGAAGTTTTAATTTCCTTTTAATAGAATAGTCCAGGAAAAGGGCGCAAAAACCTGCACGTGATATTTTGGCGCGAAATGATTGTGTCACCCCTTGCTTAGAGGACATATGGACTAATTCAGTAGTATTGAAACGCAGAAAAAAGGTCAAACGGACATGTCCGTATAAGAATTCGCATGAAATAAATAGCTGCTGGCAAAAAGCTAAAGGAAATAAATACATCAATGTATTATCTAAGGAATATGGTACTCCTACAAGTAAGAGCCTCGGTTAACGTCCCTACGCTCCTTATATACCTCGGACTCTTACATCCGAAGGCCATTTTCTTACGAGCTCGTTCCGCATGAGATTTTGGGCGGAACGTATTATGCGTGAAATAAACAGTTAACAAGTAATTTTCAGGTACCTACGTGTTTGCATAGGGTATGAAAGTCACAAGAGGTAACAAAATCCATTTTATTCAGTGTGCATTATTGTTAATTAATGAAAATTGTCATTATTCCAATTTGTCACCAGAAGTACTTTCGAATTGACTTCATATTAATTTTGCGGATTGCTTGTCAGAAAACGAAATTTTCGTTACATTACACTAGTTTCGTTTCGTCAGATTTTCTGAATTCCATTTCCGAATTTTAATCAGACGGCTTGTTTCAATTTCTGCTTCGATTTAAAAAGTAATGGATTTATTGTTAATAAGAGAGGTTAACAGTGTTTTATGCGTAAGTTTTATTGTAAATATTGAGTATTTTATTATTTCGTACCATTCGTTAACATACAAAGCCTTATTTCTTAATAAAATATTTTTTTCCACTTGGGGTTTCAGCGGCGAGAATTTTTACAATGGATGCTAGAGGTTACGCGGCGCCAAGTCAAAAGTATCTCGCCGTGAACCTCTAGCATGCTGGAGTAAGGAATATGGTTATTTTTCTGCTAACTGTTATTGCTGAAACGCATACTAACAAAATCCGATGGTAAATTGTGACCTCTTATAGATTCGCATCTAGGAAATATTGATCCTTAGTACTTAGTGCCTGACGCCGTGACGTCAGGCAATAAAAAATAAAATAAAATATTAAAAATATTTATTCACATAATAAAATATGATTGCCACCACGACAAAAGGTCCTTATGGCATTTTTTCTAGAACAGAGAAATAACGTCATAAAGATACGACGTTGCAGACAGTGAGCGTCGTCACAAATTTTCTTTATACACGTGTTTTACACTTTGACACGTCTATCTTTTTGTGCTTCGACTTGACCACTAGTATATATTATAATACAGATTTAATTTTTTTTTAAAATACTTAATTCTGAATTTTTATGTAGAATCCTCTAGTGCACCGGTATTTATTTAAATGTAGACCTATTTAGAATTTGAGACCCATTTTGCTCATCTAGCTAGATATCGCTATATATAGGTATATATATATAAATGTATCTGATCCTAGGTAATGTTTCCTATGCATGTACGTATCGGCAATTATTTATAGACAAAGTAATTTTCTAAATAATTGAATATGGGTGAACAAAAACAAATTTTGATTTACTGGTATAGACAAAACTGAAATAATAGGTATGGCATGGGTATTTTATCAAAATATCGGAAAGGAAATCGTTTCCCTGTATGAGATCCGCTCAAGCATTCTCAGCATTTACATCAATCATGTAAACATTGAATCATCGGTGCATGATCTTCCATATTTTGGTTGTAAAATGCTTTAATGCTGAAAGAATTTGAAACCTAAACACATTTCCTCCAACACAGAAGAAAGGTATCCTTATAAGTTTCTCGATTCTAGCAAATTAATGGACAAATGACAGAGGCGAAATTTTGTAAATAAAAACAGGAGCGGTAACTCTGACAATCGATCGGAATACACCCCCCCCCCACTTTCAAACGATGCTACGTCACTGAATTAGATGAAAAAAGTTGGAAAATTTTGAACCTTAATTTTGTTGTTGCTTTTTCCGATTAATATTACAGTGTTAACAAGCAAAAACTACATTTGGAAATAAAATTTTTCTAAACTAAAGATAAATCATTCTTACATTCATATAGTATTTTGATAAGAGAGAGAGAGAGAGAGAGAGAAAGAGAGAGAGAGAGAGAGAGAGAGATCTTATATTTAATCCAGTTCATGGATATAGAAATGAAACTTCAATGAAAAATCGAATTTCCAAAACAACAGAATATCGTAAAATAAAAAGAAATCTCTATTGGTTTAAATATATCTATTTATTATTTTAAGGAACGTTAAAAACTTTTTTAGAAAGTTTTAGCTTTATCTGCAGATTTAAGTGGATCACTCACGTGTATGTCAAATCATTTGATCCATGTCATTCATAGTATATAAGCAATATACATCATATGTCATTACAGTTGTATTACCAATTAATTTATAACTCGTTTTATTTTTGAAACTAAAATAGATGTATCAGTTATTGGTTTGGTATAATATAATTGCCCAAATTGCTGTGAAAAAATGTAAGCGAAATGATTTTATTTTGGGAATTTATAGGTAAAAAAAATTCCGGTGATAAACATCACATTAGAAAAAAAAATAACGATGACAAGTGTAAAGAAACAGAGAGAAGGTTAGAATTCTACACACAGCATCACACAACAATATTTTACATGTACCACCTCGTAAAAAAATTTCCAACCCAGAATTTCTTCGCAAGCAAAAATAAAAAGAAACAGATAAAGGAATAAATAAAATTAAAAAAAAAGTAAACTCATTTCCCAAACAAAAAACCTATTTAGTGTGTGTTAGGGAGGGTGTGTGCGTGTGTGTGGAGGAGTGGTGCGTGGGTGGGGGTTAGTCGTTGGCGGTTTTACTTCATACCGGCCAGTGACCTATAATACCAATTTCACATAGATCCGTGCTTTCGAGGAGAGGTACGCCTATTCTTATGGGGGATTTTTATTTGGTTTAGTTTAAAAAAAATAATTCTGCACAATCCATGCGCAGACACCCACCCCCTACCCCTCTAGATTCACGCATAGATTGTACATGTATGCATATCAGAATTCCTATTCAATTTTAGACCCCTCCCGCAAAAATTCTTTCAAATAATCTCTATGATCCAGAACAACAAGGAATTTATAATTATTATACCCCCGCTTGAAAGGTTAGAGGGTATATAGTGATCGCGGGATGTCCATCTGTTTTTTATACTCTGGAGTACCCATCTTATATCCGCAACTCCTCATGACTGAGGGGACAAGTGCATAGTCGAAAGCAAAGACCGCGTTATATTTAAACAACAATTATACTTTCTCTATTTAAACAGGACTTGTACGTATTTATGACTTGTGCACATATATAACTTATATAAAGTGATTATAAACATTTTCTACGGAGAATTTTCGAAAATGTGGTAAATTGTTAATTAATCAAAAGACAGATTTCTAACAGACGAGGATAAGGCGTGTTTTACAATGTGCCAAGAAATTTCCCGCTACAGAAAGAGTAGAAATGTAGTAGCGGATAGAAAGGGAGTTTGTATTTTGGTTTTTAATTTTTTTAATTTTTTTCTCCAAGATAGAGCAAGGAAACCCAAATAAATTATATGTTGTGTTTTTATTAAAGTAAAAACTCTATCTGTAGATAACTTTAGTTTTACTGCGTAAACATCAAACAATGAACTAGGTTGCTGCCGATTTTTGACGCTTGTATAACCGCCCGTTTTTAGTGTGTATTTCTCCACCTTATCGATTACTAGGAAATTAGCTCAACACTCGCAATATTTTCCATATTCATTAAAGTTCATATAAAACATATAACAACAATCTGGGGAATAGGCTACTCTCCACTCCGTACAATATGTATATGGGGAAACTCGCTAGATAATTAATTAAACGGACAGACAGACGAACCTTATGACAATGAGGTAAACGTTACGTAGTACGGCTTTTACGGACACTTCTTATTCTACACTTGCTCTCATTCTAACTATCTATCTTTTATTAAGTAACATTTTATAACACATTTTCTTTACTTTGATTGACATATCCAATTATAAATTAATCAATATGTTCTATCCAATCACTGTCAATCTTTATTACTCAAGACTGACCATCACTAAAGGTAAACGCCCATTACTTGACCTGCGTTAATCCGCTAATTGTTATCTAAACGTTTTAACTCAATTAGTATCAAACACTCTTTTGATCTTCTAATGCATTGCCCATCTGTCCTCACTATCTGACAAGTATTTGTCCTTAAGCAATATTTAATGGCTTTAATTTATTATTTCATTGATACATTTAAGACTTTTTATAAACATTGAGTTACACTTTATCACTTCCGTAGCAAGAAGAATTTCACAAGATTGCGTATGTTAAATACATTATTCAATAAAAAAGCCGAAAATAGAAAATATATTTGAATGTGCAAAATATACATTTTGCACGGTCATAATACCCTCTTGCTCCCCAAAGGATTCTCCGAATCCGTTAAAAAAATTGAAAGTAGCAAGTAGAATTTAAAAATAATGTCAGTCATCATGAAAAAAACCAACATTGGAATGGAGTGAAGAGTAAAAAAAAAAATATATGTACACAATTCGTAAACAATACTTAAATTTTACAAAGTTGTATTCTTGAATGAAATATAGTAGATTATTAAATTAGTCACATTTAAATCGGTTGAGAGTTTGTTTATTTTTGATAAATGCGTAGTCCATAGAATTTTGTTGACGTATAAGTCGGTACTTCGTTTTATAATTTATTAACGGTCCAAACTTGGCGTTTTCTACAGGATCTGTGTGTTGGCGTGGACAGTGTAATGTCCAGTTTCCAACTAAAGAACATGTACGAAACAAATAATTTATAACAATGATGAAGTAAACAATTACAATGGAGAGATACTCAAAGAAGAAGGACATAATTGACATAATTAACATAATTGAATAATAATAAACACTTTCACTCTGGTATGCAGATGGCACGAAATGTCTTGCGGTCAAGGTCTAATTATGTTCAATTAAGCACTATCAAAGGAAATTATTGTTACTCAAAAATGGGTTCATTTTACACGGTCACAGTATATAACCGGTAGAAATTCACGAGTCGGTACTTCGTTTTGTGATTTATTAACGGTCCAAACTTGGCGTTTCCTACAGGATCTGTGTGTTGGCGTGGACAGTGTAATGACCAGTTTCCAACTAACGATCATGTATGAAACAGCCAATGTATAACAATGATGAAATAAACAATTAAAATGAAGAGTTACTCTAAACAGATGGACATAATTGACATAATTAAATTAATTGAATAATAATTAACAAGTTCACTCAGGCACGGGTGGCATCAAATGTCCTGCGGTCACGGTCTTTAATTATGTTTTACTTAGCACTATCAAAGAATATAATTGTGATTCAAAATCTGCTCATTTCACACGGTCACAGTACCCCGTCGCCCCCCGAAACACGTCCTCGTGTGTCGAAGTTTGTCTACTGTTGGTGGGAGCTCTTCTGGCAATATTTGAATTTCTTGAATGCTGGTTTCGACGTGGCAGACCACTGTAAATTGCTCTTCTATTGGCAAGAAATGGTTCAGCATATTTGTTTTGCTTGAGCAGGGAAAAAATCTGTGATTTTTGGTCTTGGCTTGAAAACTCTAGGTCAGATATCGCTTTTATAGCTTTCTTCGACTCCTCAAGCTCAATTGACGCAGCTACAAGTTTTTCCTGAAGTTCTCTGATAGTCTTGTCTTTCTCTGATAGTCGAACATGAGATGTTTTCCGCTCGCACATCCATTTGTTTTTATAAAGTCGAACATCCGATTTGTAGAGAGCCGCCTGTTCCCGGAACTTTTCAGCTTGTGTTTCCAAAGTTTCAGCATGAATTTCAACGACACTTACTGAAGAGAAAGGCATTTCACTTTTAAAAGATTCTTTTTCTTTGTGGGTCGTCCGAAATTTTATTATTCTTTCTATGTCTCTGGTTTGCTTCCTTTTTGATTTCCTTCGCACCGTACATGATTTGTCAGTCTGTGTTTCGACTGAGCGCGTCGGTAATGAAGAGACAGCACAAATGGTACGAGAAGTCCGTGTTTTACACATCCTACCATAGTGTCCTCTTCTTCCACACTTAAAACATGATGACGTCAGTGCATTGCAGACGGTCCAGCCGTGTCTTAATCCGCAGCGTCCACATTGTTGCAAGGTGAAAGGCGGTTGGACTGGTTGCATCCAAGCAGGAACAAATGGAAATAAATCCGTGATTAGGGGAATTCTGGTATGAAGTCGTTTAGCTGTATGAGAGTACTTGGATCTAACTACTACAAAGTATATGCAGTAGCCCTGGGTAAATTACCATTAGGATTTTCCACCAAATATAACTGGTAGAAATTCACAAGTCGGTACTTCGTTTTATAATTTATTAACGGTCCAAACTTGGCGTTTTCTACAGGATCTGTGTGTTGGCGTGGACAGTGTAATGTCCAGTTTCCAACTAAAGAACATGTACGAAACAAATAGTTTATAACAATGATGAAGTAAACAATTACAATGGAGAGTTACTCAAAGCAAAAGAATATAATTGACATAATTAATATAATTGAATAATAATTAACTCTTTCACTCTGGTATGGAGATGGCATGATATCTCTTGCGGTCAAGGTCTAATTATGTTAATTTAAGCACTATCAAAGGAAATTATTGTTACTCAAAAATGGGTTCATTTTACACGGTCACACTTGCGTCAATATGTTTCTTGTTTTGTCACATTATATAGATATAAAACATTCCTGAAAATAAACAATTTAAATCAATTGCGTTTCATAGTTAATAATATCAGAAATTTAAAACAATAGCCCATTTTTTCCGACTCGGTAATTTAAATATCAGACACAATTTAAAGTCTTTAACAACTGTAACGTGAAAATATTTAAGTTCAAAATCGATGAAACTTTTTATTTAAATGTAAATAACAAAAATGTAAATCTCCTAAAATATTTTTTAATTCAGACACGCCAACCAAATCCGTTTCGGCGGAACAGCCCAGTTTTAACATAAAATTAGCGTATAACTCAGCAATGAATACTGAAATCTAAATGTAATACATTTGAATTAAGGTACCTTTCTTACCTCTACAGCACGTTTCTTTGTTATTCTTTTCACATCGTCCTATTTTTTTCTTAATCTCGTCCACTGTTCTTGGGACAAGTGATGTAGCGTTGACCGAGTTTTGAACCTCCGTCAAAGCTAATTTCTTTTTCTTGTTAGAAATCGTGTCACTAAATCTTGAGAACAGAACCTCCGATTTTTCATTCACTTTGTTTATCAGAACGTCGACCTCTCGGTCCAAGAATCTCGGTTTTCTTTTTCTTTCTTTTTCAATTTTCTACTATCTAACCCCCAAAGACGTCAAATTTTTGAAAAAATGACGTCAACGCACGTTGCTTGGCAACTTACGTCATAGTAGAAAAGGAGGAATGAAGAAACAAATAACTTTTGTTTTTTTATTTTCTTATCGATTACACATTATTTTTATATTTAGAAAAACGACACTGTGACAAAACAATCGATTTATTCGACCAATGAGAGTTGCAGATACATAGAATTTGTCTTTACGGACCCGTTATTACCGCACCCGTAAAGTGAACGTTAACGGAGACGCTTGTGAATAACACGTTAAATTTTTACGGTCACAACCGTCAGAGTCTCCGTAAAGTTAACGGACCCGTTATCTAACGTATGCTCAGTGAATAAGGTCCCAGCCCTTTCTAAAACTATGGACCAATTAAGAGATTTAGGAAATGAAATTGGATCGGTTGAAATGATAGGACTTTAATTATCGTAGAATGTAAATTGTATGTTTATTCTTACTGCTAATCTTATATTATTTAGCGTGTTTATTGATTATGTACATTTGGATTTAACAGGGATAAATTTGACGGTTTAGGATGATTGGTGGGTGGGTTTTTTAGCTATTATATACATTATGTGCCATGTGTGCCATATTTTGAAAGACGTGCCGTTCACACATTTTCATTTTCAATAATACGTATTTAACAGTTGTGTCTTATGCAGTATTTGAGAAGGGTGGATGATGTATTCATTATTTATATGCAGTGAGTTTACTGATTATATATTATATGGTATAACTTGTTATAAAAGTTTGTTGTTATTGAAATATTATATAGTTTTGTGTTTCATTATTATTATCATGGGGACATGAAACTTGAAGTGGGGGGAAGTGTAATGTTTTGAGTTTTGACACGACCCCTTATTTTAACTACGAGTGTATTTGAGCATTTTAAAGTAATATCTTTATATATTTAAATAAGAAATGAAGAAAATGGTTGTATCTTTCCTGAATATTTTATCAGAACCATTCATATTTCCGAGTGATATTGTATTTAAATAAGTATTCCTGTTGAAAGAATCTGGGGGAATAAGGCGAGTCAAATGCCCACACGGATTTTGTCGCTCTGTAAGCATATCAGAAATTTCATAGTCGTACGATTTACCTAAACATTTAAACTTTGTATAGCACTGTGCAAATGACGGCTTAACCTTGCAGTACATGTGATGCTTTTTTATACTGCGTGTTAATTGTTCTATCAAATATGTTTTCAGGAGTTCGGAGATGGTTTTACCTTTCCTTTAACTGTCTTTGCATACAGAACAGCCATGTCGTGCTGGTCTACCCAAAATTGAACCTGAAGTCTAAAAAATCGAGATTCGAACACTCGCGACATGTAACTGGGTATTCCAACACTGCCGCTATTACCACTGAACCCCGAAGTCTCACAAACATTGTCCTTTAAATAACACACAGTGCTATAGGTATATCAAACACACAATTGGACTTGGAGTTTTTGAGAATATGTTCCGAAATTTAAGTAGGACAACTATAGAGTGGGTCTCCATGTTTTTGAAAATGGTAAGAGATACATTCTTCCGTATCCTTTCAATATTTGTTAACCAAAAAATAGTACGAAGACCCACTTTATATAAAAAGCTCAGTTTTAACATTCCATTTCTATCATTTTTACGGATACTAAAGCGTGTTACCATTTTGATGGGTTAATTACAATCAATTAATAGGTCATTTGATTGAGGTTTTATCTTTGTGGTATGCACATGGTTTTTGGAATTTGTAAGAACTTTTTATTTGATATTTTACCTGCCCTTGCTTAAGCATATGGCTCGCGTAATCCCCCCAGATTCTTAAAATGTGAACACGTGTTGGTCTATTTTACGTTGACATGCAAATTGATACATCATATTGTGTACTGTAAATCACATACATGTATAAAAGCATTTTATCCTGTCATATTGTACAAGCACATATCTATATTACATGGAATTTGATATTTTATCGGTATTACAATTGTAAATGAGTTTATTTGGCTGCATACTGAAGTTTTCTTATCAGTCGTCTTGTTTACATTTATTTCGTCTTCGCAATGCATTGTGGTATACTTCCGGTGTATTTTATTGGATCCGCCGGTGTATATTATTTCGCTGAATTGACACACATGATGTTTAGAAATTACGTTTCTAAGGTAAATAATTTATTTTTAATAATGTGAATGAATTAAACTTGTATTGTCTTTTAATATTTTATTCAGAAATAAGAGTTTGTATGATGTGGAACCATTTTTCTGTTAATTTTATCCGTATTCTTTGAACGGGTACCGTTAGTTTTCAACAGATTACGTTAATTTAGAACGGAATTTGTCCCCTTAGTATATAAGGAGAATTCTGTTGTTCAACGGGGACTCCAGCCTTTTCCTCATTCTTAAAAAGATGTAGGTCTATTTTGTCTAGATTTTTATTGGAAATCTTTAGACTTTAAAGAATTATTCACTGAATTGGAATTATCTTATAATTTTTAGTACGTAATCTGCATACTTTTGGTAATTAATTAATTGGGGAAGTTAAGTATTTTTGAAAAGGGGATTTTTAAACAGACGACTGCAGCCGATTATTTCATTGTGGTTTTGGATTATTGATTAATTTTTGTTGTTTTGATTAATTAGTTCTATCTCTGAATCAACCATCATCTCAAGTTATTTAACACTCTCCTATTTATTTTTATTTTGCTGGGGTACATTTTATTTTATTTTTTTTTTGTCTGACTTGATTTATAAAAGGGGCTGATGCCATCCATTTCTTTCCCTCTAATTTACCGTCTTTCTTTTCCTCTAATTTACCGTCATAGTTATTTGGGAGTAGCCATTCAGGGCATCGAGCATTAGCCCGCTACATAAATACCAGGACGGTAGATTTTCCCCAGACCTCATATACACTGAAATTAATGTTAGTAATGTCTGGTATAAAAATGAAGAGTTTTGCTATTGTAGTTTTCAAACAATAAAAGCCTAGTCGGCCCACTTCAGTACAGTCAATTCTTATAGTCAATTTCTATAATGAGTCCTCTTAGTAATACGTCAACAAGAACTGTGACATATGGAAATAGACGATTTGAAAAGCAGCCTCCGCTTTATGGAACTCTTTGCCTTTGTATTTAAGAAAATGTGACTCACTTGGAAATTTTAAGAGAAAGCTTAAAACCTTTCTTTTTAAAAAAGCCTATAATTTATAAATTGTGTATCTAAGACTTTTATTATATTTTGGACACATTTTAAATTTTTATAATCTTTTTAGTTCTTTTACGTATATTGGACACTTTAAAAATATTTATATATTTAACGTATAATTTTCGAATGTGACTGCTGTAAATTTTTTAGTTTTATATTGCTTGTACAAGTTTTTGGACGATGACAATCGGCGTCATACTATTTCAAGAAATTTAAGATAAGCTCAATATTCTGTGTAAATTTTGTAAATGTTTTATTGATGTATGAATTTTCATTTGATGTGATTTAATAAAAAGGAATTTACTTCAATTTAAAATCAACATGTTTTGTTGAACATGTACCCGCGCAGCATACTTAATGGTGACATAACGTCAAAAACATAGCGCCAAGAATTTCTGAAAGTATAATCTTTATTATCTAAGTATTATCTTAATAGCTTGATTGAACAATCACTTATTAAAAACCTTCGCAGCATAATTAGGGTAAAAGTAAGGAGGCGGGACCTAATTTGTACGGGAAATGTTTACTATGACGTCACACATAGTATAAGGTCTTCAAAATACCACGAAATGAAATTATTTGGTATTTCAAACAGATGAATAGCTGTATACTACATGTACATACAAACTTATTTTTACATGCAGTTTTGTCGTTTGTTAAATCCCACACAGCAGTATACGATGCATCGATCGCAATGCACTTGTCAATGTGACGTCATTTCTCAAAAATGACGCAGTTTGTACACAGTAAGAAGCTGATCAAGTCACATTTTGTACAATGAAATGTCTTTTGTTTTCAAATAAAATATTAACTGCAATTAAATAAAAGGCCGATAACTTGGATGCGATGTCTAGTTTAGTATTTTATTTATAAGCTATCTGTACATTCTCCAGAGAAGTGATACTGTCGTTAGTTTGTATGCAGAATCATAAAAAAAGTAATGAAATGGTCCTAATAAATCGCTTTATTGCAAGGGCATACCCTTAATGTATCTTGTCAAGTTTTTACACATAAACTCAAGAAGCATAAAGATACTTGCAAAGTGCTGCGAACATCATGAAATCTTGCAAATATATTGATTATAGATGTATTTAATGTAGTTGATCAGCAAAATATTAAATCCTGCCGTCCAACAAATTAAATTTTAGCAATTATAAAAAGGAATCTATATAGGTTTGCAGCACTTTTCACAAACATTTTTCTTACGAATGTTCCTGTTGCATTAATTTCTTTAAATTTAAAGCTTATTGAGCTGTGCTCTTACAAGTTCAGCAACTCGGAAACGCTTTGTCTTTCCATGACATCCCAATTATTTTTTTGAAGATTTGATAAGATTTTATCAGCTAAATCGTTTCTTCACTGATTGTCCTATGCAGGGTCACTCAAATACCATCTGTATCATTTATTTAAACAATAAAATGCTTTCTTTGCTTGTTGTTACTGGAATGAACGGAAGCAGCTGTTGCAGAAAAAATACATAACCCGCGAAAGCATTTTATTGTTTATATTTATATCTGTTTTAATAATCATTTAAAGTTTGAATAAAAAGGTTAATTATTGTATTAATGATGCAAACTTCTTTATACGTTTCTTTGATGGAACAGCCACTGATCAAGAAATCTGTACTGGCGACATGCCAATGTAGTTCATGCAGTGATGAACGCAATGGGTTTTCTTAAGAAATAAAGGAGAAATTATTTAGTGGATGTAAATATAAACATATGCTCGACATAATTGTGAAATTTATTTTATTCCTTTAACATTTTTAAAGTTTATTCAGCATTTTTCCCGAGTACAACAAAATAATGCATCGTTATCTGCTGCCCTGTAGCGTTTAACAACATCATCATTTTGTCGCTTTCAATGGGGACTACCTATCTTCCAAAATTGATTCAACGTATCAAAATATTTAACCATAATTTGGAATATTTATATTTACATATATGTAACAATTCTTAATTTCAAATTCTAGGATTTTATCCGATTTAGCTCCGTTTTACAGAGAATATGACTACAGACATTGTAATATTTATTTCGTGTGTTGTTTGTGAATTACTAAATATTTTATCTGCTCCGTGATCTTTGATATTTGAATCGGACAATGCTTAATGCTTAATCTATCTTTAGTTTTAAATACAACACTCCAGTGCAAAATTTAAATCCTTAAGTGAAAAATGATACTTGATGTTTTAGAGTCCGTGTTAGCTCTAATCCCATTTTGTATTTTTTTTGTGGGGGGGGGGGGGTTGATATAAAATACTATTCGTTATCCCCATATCCTTCAGTTCACACAAATTGAATTATCACAAATTGAAACAATTAATACATTTTTTATTTTCTCATAATAAGATATACTAGTAATTCAGCTTTATAAAAAAAAAAGTGATGTGATGCAATTAAATAACGTTAAAATAAACTTAAACCTGTAAAAAAAAAAAAAAAGAAAGCAAAGATTACATTATGACAATTCAAATCTAAACTCCCTTTTTTAAACTTAATCAGAATGAAAATATTCAGATATAGAGCTCAACAAATTTTTTAAGCTCTTATGTTTTTTTGCACAAATTAAGGTCACATTGATAATATAATATTGTGTATTGAGACAACAAAATTACATTTCAAAAGTATTTGTTTTACATAATTTGAGTTTTATTTCATTTACTGAAACATAATTCACACAAATCAATTGGTAGAAGTTTAATATATTCATGGCTGAAAAATAACAAATATTTTCGTTTGAATTTTTGTAGTTTCTTGCCGATTGTAACTGTCTTTTTATCCGTTCTTTTGAAAGCAATAGCTCTTGGCAGAAACGTAGACATGGGTACAGTACAGCTACTGTAACTTGTATTTTCTGTACATTTTGACTCTTTAACTCGGGAGAGTAATAGTATTTTTCATTTGTTTGACTGCTTTCTATGTAAATAAGGTGGAATTTTTAAGAGTCAACTTCTAAAATCTAGATGCAGAAGAATTTTCCTTTTCATAAAAGGAATTGAATTTACTATTCAAAAATATAAACGATACTTCATTATCCTACCACCGTTGACGGTAGCCTAGTGGTAGAGCGTTCGCTTCGTGATCGAGAGGCCCGGGTTTGATTCTCGTTCCTGGCGCCGCGTCAAACCTAAGACGTAAAAATATGTAGTAAATGTTCTTTCAGAAGTGAAAGTCACGGGTCTTTCGGATATGACCTTAAAAACGTAGGTCCCGTGTCACGGTAGGCGCTGGCACGATAAAGAACCCTCACTGCTCAATGACCCTGAGTGCCGAGTATAGGTCTAAATTTGAAGCCCTTCACCGGCATACGGTGACGTCTCCATATGAGCGAAAAAATTCTCGAGAAGGACTTTAAACAATATACAATCAATCAATCATCATTATCCTACCCTTTATTGTGGTTTTTTTTTTTTGCAATAGTATCGCTTTTCGGGGCTACATTTAAACAAAACCAAGAGGAGTATGGTAAATGAGCAAAGCTTTTTAAAAAAATACCCCCTTTAAGAAGAAAAATTTAAAATTTCAACTACATGGAATCAAGGAAAGCTCGTTCTATACAATTTGTAAAAATATATGGTAGTATCGTCTAGTCGAAACATCCATCCATTTATTTATAAATTGTCCTTTAAAACATCCACTTTGGAAAATTAACATAATGATTTTTAAAGACATTTATGCTTGCCATTATATATGTAATATAACGAAGAGTTACGTCATTGTACTGCAGTTCCAAAACTATGGTAATGTTTATTAGAACAATGTGACCTTTATTTGTGCGAAAAACCATGTGAGCTAAAAAAGTTTGTTGAGCTGTATAAATGAGACACGGATTAAATGAATTATAAGCAACCAACAAAAAGTTTAAATTTTTTAAATAAAAAAAAACACAAAAATTATGTTTTTTAGGGGTAAGTACATTATATAAAAAATCGCCAAACTTATTACAATAAAAAAACATACAATAAAATAAAGAAAATATAAAACAATGGGCAAACATTTTTACATAATATGCTTGGTTTGCTAGGATATAAAGACGAAAATGTTATGTGAATAATCAATGCATGCATTGTATATATTAAGAGTTTTTATTAAACAAAATGATGAACTATTTTGTCATTAAATTCTTTTCTGAATTTTGTTTTTATTAAGAAAAAAAATTATGGTATTTTAAAGTTGAGTTGGTAATAAAATGTCATAAATACATATGGCTGGATAAATTCCAAGTATCGAAGCTCTTCAAATATCGTCGAAATCAGAAGTCTAGTCAGAATCTGAATCCTATAAAAAGAATTGTATGTATTAACAATTACCATAATTCAAGTTGTTTTAATAAAAAAAAACTGAATTACCCTACCATCCCGAAGGCTTTTGTAAATTTTTATTAGGCATGAAAAAGTCATTATATCACCAATATAGAATAAATCATACATTTTCTTTCACACAAACCCTCACACACACAAAGAATAGTAGAAACCTGTCTTTGCATTCCAATTGCACACGAAATGAAGATCTAAGACCAAGAACTTTAGTTGATTGTAAATTTTTGTAAAGTAAATGATCCTGTTTGAAATCGCTAGCTTGTTAAATTCTTTTTTCTAAATAAATATTATAACAAATTTGCAAGTAAATGTAAGATACAAAGACATGAGCAAAATTAAATTTTGTTCTTAGAAGAATTTTTTTTTGTAAAACGGGCCCTTGAACTTTCTTTAAACAAACTATTGATTTGATTTGAGTACTGTTGTAAAAACTGTCGTGTATAAATATATATGTACTTTAAAATAAAATATAAAGGCCATACTTGTTAAAACGTAAGCCCTTTCATTGTTTTTTCTCAGACGTTTTAAACAATTTAAATTGATGAATATATATGGAAAAGTTGCGGTAGGCAATCAGTGCTTTCGGTCCAAAGCAAAAAATACAATGTTTAATTTTAGATTTTCAAAAGTTATTGACGAATTGGTTAATCAAATTTTTAATTACTTCCAAAACATAGCTTTAAACCGATTAAATTTAGAGGCGTTGAACATTTCACTTATACCTATATTTTACTGTAAAATCATTAATTCGCGGTGTGTGTGTGTGTGTGTGTGTGTGAGGGAGGGAAGGTGTTTGTGTGTGTGTGTTAGGGTCTTCTGTATGTGCGTGAGAGAGAGAGGGTGTGTGTGCGTTACTTTGTGCTGTTTTTGAGATATTAAAAGAAAAAAAAACGATTAATTTTATTACCTCTACGAAATTTCAAAGAACTTTATTCGGTAATAACCAATATTTGCCCCCGAAATCACATTTTGACGGAAAAATATATAATTATGTTCTTAAACAGGAGAATATATGCTGAATTCAAAGCACTGAATATTTTCATAAGAAATGACTTCATATGTTTGAAATGACGACAAAAAAATGACGTAAATTTCTAATTTCCATGATTTTTACAGAAAAAAATGTATATATAACGTCGATATTTTAAGGAAATGTCAGCGAGCGCAGGTCTGATAAGGCTCAATATTTTGATATAAAGTGTAGAATGATAATATCAATGAAAAATGTCGATGTTGTTCCTGAGCAAACTTGCGCTCTATAAATTTTAAAGCTAAAATTGTTGAAATTTTGTCCATTTTGTCCTCTTTCTTAAAAATGATATAAAATCGGACTAGTTTGTGATGTTATAAAAAAAAAATTGTCAATACAGTACTTTGAAACCCTAATATGTTCTTATAATTTATATTTCTGATACAATTTATAAAATTTATTATATTTCAAGAATTTTTCAAAAGAATGATGGATACTTAAGCTCTAAGAGTTGGATCCCGATGTTTTGCGCAAAAAAAAAAACAAAAAAAAAACAAACAAACAAAAACCCCCCCCAAAAAAAAAAAAAAAAAAAAAAAAAAAAAACAACACCAAAATTCATGTTTTATAGGTATTAAACAATATCTTAAGAGCGGGTTTTGGTATATTATATTACATAAAAGTATTAAATAATGCCGAGAGACACTAGCTTTTGAGACGGGTGTCTAACAGTTTCGTCTCATTTCTATTGTTATTTATATGCATACCAGTTTTCAACGACATTGTTTACATCCAGCCGCAACTTAGCCATTTTTCTCATTTGCACAGAATGTGAATTTCAACTAAAACTTATACATATCAAAGGACAATGTTGGCGAAGTCGCGGCTCATATATAATTTAAAAAAAATGTACCCAAACTTGGCTCGTGTTAGCTACTAAATTAGCAGATTACGAGTGTCAGCCCATGTGATCCCTTTGATATTATAATCCCTTTTCGTACGTGACATTCAAATGTTCGATACGCTTTCATTGTGTCGGTCGTTGGAAAATTCTTCTTATATCTACATGTACTTCCATCTGCAAAATATTGAAGATCCAGGCCTACATTTTATTGTCTTTTTTTAAGTTTTCGTTGACTTCTTTAACTACAGTGTTTTTGTTCGGGGTATTTTAAAGAAAAGAGGAATTATTTTGCTGATTACATGCTCTTCATATAGCAGTGGCGGATCCAGAAATTTTGAAAACGGGAGCCTGACCAGTTTTAGGTCAGGGTAGGAGCCCACAGTCACACCAAAAAAAAAAACTAAGCTTTCTTTGTATTTTTACGTTACTAATAAGTCCACAATTGTTATTCAAGTTGATTAGGTAAAAGTGAAAATGTAATTTTTTAAATACACTGTAGGTACGAACACATGATTATTTTAAGATTTAGTTAATTGGGTGCTTGACAGCAAATGATACAACAAATGAGTAGTGAGCTTTTAAGCATTCCAATTTTGGAAGAACGTTAGATAGAGAAAATTATGCAGTGCTTGATAATATAGAAGCCGTAATTCATTTTTAATGCATTGTCCTTTGTACTCTGAAAACTGAACAAAACGTTTTTGAAAATTAACCAATAAACAAATGGCATGGTCATATATGGATTTACTATGTATACTCATTTCAGGTTATCCTATAGACAGGTTGCAAATTATTTTTCACTTATGCTGAGAAAGCCATTATGTTCAGAAAATAAAAATTTATTTCAGTGTCATTTTCATCTACCAGTAATTATTAAAACTGACATTACCTACCTAAGCGTACAAAATGCATACATATATTTATCACAATTGTGTTAATTTTTATGAACTTTTTGTTTTTCTCTTAATGTTCTGCTCTTTACTTACTTACTTTACTTATTTACGTGGATACAAATTAATGAAATTATATGCATGGTTATAAATCATTTATTTTTTGTAAACAATGAACACAAAACCCTCCTTTCCGCCCTTTTCATATATGTGACGCGCAAAGCAAAAACTTCCCTTATCTCTATTATGACGTAACGTAAAAAGACGCGTCTAAAGTCAGCAAGGTAAAATCAACGTAAAAACGCCTCCTCGGGTGAATTGAGAAATTCCACCTCAGTAAAACAAGGAGATTATTTATATGCTACAAGGGAGATTTTCGGGTGTGGTTTTATGTAGTTCATTCTTTAAGAAATTAATTTTCATAAAGCGTCTTCGTGAATTTTCCTTTACACAATTAAGTGCATATCATTAAAGATGTCCAGTCGTGGTAAAAAAAATTAAAATGAAATTTTTTTGCCCTCTCACTATTAGGGTTAAAATCCTCGGTATAGGTAC
This sequence comes from Saccostrea cuccullata, assembly GCF_032062105.1. Classification (NCBI taxonomy): domain Eukaryota; kingdom Metazoa; phylum Mollusca; class Bivalvia; order Ostreida; family Ostreidae; genus Saccostrea; species Saccostrea cuccullata. Next base: position 41,819 of record NW_026937851.1, on the reverse strand, counting down.
AGCTGTAGGTCAATTTTTTTGTCGGAAATTTTCAATGTTGAATGAAATTGAAGGCATTTCTGAAATGAAAGAAAAAAGTTGTTGAGGGGATGAGAAAATTCCGGAATGAATATTTTGGAGATTTCAAAAATATTTTAGTCGGTTAATCTTAAAAGGTTAAACAGACATGATTTTATACATGTAGATAGGTTTTTTGTTAATTTTATATGCAACTGTTTCATTATTATGCATTTGCGAGAAAAGGTAAACAGGAGCATAACTAAGAAAATTATTTTTTTTAAATAGCGATGCAGTGAAAAATTACCTGAATTACTTCTCTTTTATTTAATTTCATTTTATAGCTACCCAATTTATATGATATAAACTGAGTTGGGGCAGTAAACACTGCAGTTTATATTTTTAAAAAGGGCGTAAAGTGTTCCAACACAGGTTATACATGTACAATGTATCATATAAAAATCGGTAGCTATTATATGTACTTTAAGTCCTAAAAATTTAATTTTTCTTCATTTAGTGTAAGAAAAAAGTCAATTTCCATTAAAAATCACTTCAACTTTTACAATAATGAAAAGTAACATCAGGCGGATCGATATCTTTTGATACATGTGATTGTGACATTGAAAACCAAAATTATTCGTTAAAAAGTAATTTCATTATCCAACCAAACACCACTTTATAACTAGAATTAAATTATTACATCTTTTACTTCCGTATATGATGTAAGTTCTTTTCTGTGCAAGTAGAGAGAACTGTACATAATCTTTGATAGCTTGCCAAGAATATTGATAAATAGTTACGTTTCGTTAAAAAAAAATGTAACCCTCTCTACATACAAAACATAATATTTGATATATGTCATGCTTTACATCAAATGAAAGAAAAAGAAAAACCCTATAAGAATTAACAAAAAAATAAAAAAATGAAAATTTTAAAATTTTCGTTAAGGGAGGTTTTTACCTGGCGCGTCACATAATTATAATGTAAAGCAAATACGGGAAACCATGTGCTTATGATCCATTTCCATGCGATTTAAATGTCTCCACCTCTTTTCAGTGTTGTGATATGTGTATTGTTTCAGTATGTATATAATTAGTAACATTTAGTTTCTTGAACATTCCAGAGTGGTCAACATGTTCGGTCTTTTGATCTAGAACATTCTTAAATTTTGTGTATGTCCAGATTGTTCCAGTAATATCATGTTTTAACAATTTCTAGAATATTCTAGATTTATGATACTGTATAAATACCCTGTCAATTCGATGCATAGATATACTTAGTCGTATAAGCACCATTGAGGTACAACTGGGATATATTTTCACTGGGACATTGTGTGCAGCAACGGACACTCTGATGTATGTATTTTTTAGATTCTTGCTAACTTTGTACTTTATGTTCCATATATTTAATATATATTATTGTAAATAAATTATTGTTAAGTTCAAATTGTGTTATTGATCTTTGCTGGCATTTAGGGTTATTCTGACCCATAACAGAATTGGGGGCGTTTGGGATAAAGAATTTCTTGCATTTTTGTAGTTTATTGTCAAAATTTTGTGAAGTAAATCGTTTAACTACATTATAAACCAGCAGAAATCAACATGGTATTTTCGGTCACAGACTTTCTTAGTTCACCAAGTGTTCAGGTTTTTGATACGTTAAAAAAGGATGACTTGATAGCATTAGGTTTGCATTTTGGGTTAGATGTTAAATCCTCTCAGAGAAAGCAAGACTTAAGAATTAAGGTTGCAAACAAACTAGTAGAAGAAAACGTCTTTGAAAAATATGATCTTCCAGAATATACAGTTAAATCAAAGTTAGAATCAGTATCAAGTAGAGTTAGAGAAAATGCGATTTGAGCGAGAAAAATTAGAAAGAGAAGATCGAGTAAGAGAAAGAGAAGAGCGAGAAAGAGAAGAACGAGAGCGTGAACGAAAATTTGAATTAGACAAATTAGAAAGACAAGAGCGAGAAAGAGAGCGTGAAATGAACTTTGAATTAGAGAAATTAAAATTACAGAACCAACTAGAACCGTCAGTTGCCAAAACTGAATTTTACGCAGCAAAAAATATCAGATTAGTTCAAAAATTTCAAGAAAAATCTGTAGACAAATATTTTCCCCAATTCGAAAAGGTCGCAGAGAATCTTAAATGGCCACGAAATGTTTGGTCAACGATCTTACAAAGTGTACTGGTTGGAAAAGCGGCTGAGGTATACTCTGCACTAGGGGTAGTTGAGAGTTCAGACTATGAGAGGGTCAAAGCAGCAATATTAAAAGCATATGAATTAGTACCTAAAGCGTATAGACAAAAGTTCAGAAAGTATAGAAAGTTTGATAATCAAACATTTGTTGAATTTTCACGAGAGAAAGAAGATTTATTTGACCACTGGTTTAGATCTAAGAAACTTGATAAAACTTTTGCTAATTTGCGCCAAGTCATCCTGGTTGAAGAGTTTAAGGAATGTGTTCCTCAAGATTTGAAAACACATTTAGAAGATAAGAATGTGAAAACTATTGAAGAGGCAGCAGTCCTATCTGATACTTACGCTCTGTCTCATAAAAAGAATTTTGTATCAAGATCTCAGACTAGTAGTAATTCTACCAATTCAGACACATATAAAAAGAGTGGTTCAGGGTCTCAGTCTTCCACAAGTCTCCAATCTCCATCACAAGGTGGTTCTAAGTTCGGTCCAGGACGTGTTGAAGGATCGTCTGGAGTAGGGTTGCTTCTTACTTGTAGTTATTGTAAGAAAAAGGGTCATCTGATCAGTGAATGCTTTAAACTTAAGAGAAAAAATGATTTTGATAAAACTCAAACACACGCTTGTGCGGCAGTTAGAGGTGATAGAGAAGCCTTAGTTTCGATTTGTTCTGACACTCCTGATGTCCAGTGTTCACAGTCCAGTTCTATTAATTCAATGGAGGATTATAAACCCTTTATGTCTCAGGGATTTGTTTCACTCGAAATAAAACCTGTCCAGATTTTGAGAGATACTGGTGCTGCACAGACGTTATTGTCAGAGGGCGTGCTTCCTTTGTCTGAGCAGACTTCTACTGGTGGGTCAGTTTTATTACAGGGTGTGGAGCTAGGCGTCATTGATGTTCCCCTGCATAGAATTAGTTTGAAGTCAGATTTAGTTACTGGACCTGTTATCGTAGGTGTTCGACCTACTCTTCCTGTTCCAGGCATTTCTTTGTTGCTAGGCAACGATTTAGCTGGTGGAAAAGTTGTACCAGGTCCTATAGTTTGTGAGAAAATCACTCCAGATGTCATGTGCGATGATGAAGATGATGACATTTATCCAGCCTGTGCTGTTACTAGAGCGATGGCCAGAAAACGAGAAATGGAGGCAGACCATGCTCAAGCCTTTGACGAGACGAATTCCTCTGTTGATATTGATTTGAATGACACTTTCTTATCTGACCTTGATGGCACTCAAACAAGCATGGAACCACACAATATCAAGAAGCAAGAGAAGAAAGAACTTTTACCAAAATTTGGTGGTGAGGATGATGAGTTGCATCCACTAGTTAGCCAAGGCAAGGACATCCTCGGCCGAGAACGTTTACTCTCTGAACAACATAAAGACCCAGATATCATTCAACTTAGTAAGAGGGCACTTCCACCAGAAGAGGCTACTAAAGTTGGAGAATGCTTCTATATGAAAGATGGCATCCTTATGCGAAAATGGCGACCACCTGACGCTTCTCCAGATGAAATGTGGCGTGTTGTTTACCAGATAGTGGTCCCAGCTGCTTATCGTCGAGATGTCATGAGTTTAGCTCACGATACACCTATGGCTGGTCATTTAGGTATCAATAAGACTTATAATAGGATTTTGAGTCATTTTTATTGGCCTAAGCTATGAAAGGATGTTTCGAAGTTTTGCAAGTCATGTCATGTCTGTCAGATGGTAGGTAACCCATATCAGAAGATACCATCTGCTCCTCTCCAACCCATTCCAGCTTTTGAAGAACCGTTTAGTCGATTGTTGATGGATTGTGTAGGGCCTTTGCCTAGGACTAGATCTGAAAACCAGTATTTACTTACCATTATGTGTACATCCACTCGATTTCCTGAAGCCATACCTCTTAGGAATATAAAGGCAAAGAGCATAGTTAAGGCCCTAACCAAGTTTTTCAGTTTTGTAGGAGCACCGAAGGCAATTCAGTCGGATCAAGGCTCAAATTTTATGTCGGGGTTGTTCTAGCAAGTCATGCATGAGTTGGGTATTAGGCAGTATAGATCAACTGCTTATCATCCTGAGTCCCAGGGAGCGCTAGAACGTTTTCATCAAACAATGCTGAAGACCTATTGTTACCAGTATGAAAAAGAATGGGACGAAGGGGTTCATCTTGTGCTATTTGCTGCACGAGAAGCAGTCCAGGAGTCTCTTGGGTTCAGTCCTTTTGAATTGGTGTTCGGTCATACAGTTAGAGGTCCTTTGAAATTGTTGAAGGAAAAGTGGCTGACTGAGATTAGTGATCTTAGTCTTTTAGATTATGTGTCTGATTTCAAAGAAAAACTTTACAATGCTTGTAAATTAGCACAAGAAAATTTGAAGAGTTCTCAGATGAAAATGAAAATGTGGTATGACAAAGATGCCAGAAATAGGGTGTTTAAGCCAGGTGATAAGGTTCTTGTATTTTTACCTATTCCGGGTCATCATTTACAGGCCAGATTTTATGGCCCTTATGAAATTGAAAGCAAGATCAGTGATGTAAACTATGTAGTTAAGACACCAGGTTGACGTAAAGAGAAACGGGTTTGTCACATTAACATGTTAAAAGAGTATTTTGAAAGGTGTGACCGAAATTCTGTAAAACCAGTTTCCACTTTTGCGAACGGTAAGACTGTTCAAAATTGTATTGAAAGTGATATGAGTGTAGAAATAAATGAGAAAGATTGTAATCAGAGTGTTCGTTTGAAAAACTCAGAAGTTTTAATTTGGCTGATTTAGATGCAAAACTTGGACATTTGAACATTCACCAAAAAAGAACAAGTTAAAAACTTGATAAATGAGTATCATCAAATCTTTTTGGATGTTCCAAAGAAAACTAATGCAGCTTGTCATGATGTCATAGTGGACGACGTTCTGTCTATCAAACAACATCCGTACCGTCTGAATCCATTAAAATTGCAGTACCTAAGAAGGGAAGTGCAGTACATGTTGGACAATGACATTGTTGAACCTAGTAAAAGTGATTGGAGCTCACAGTGTATTCTTGTACCAAAACAGGACGGTTCGTACCGATTATGTGCAGACTTTAGAAAGGTGAATTCTGTTACCAAAACTGATTCATATCCAATACCTAGAATCGATGACTGTATTGACAACATTGGAAACGCGAAATTTGTCAGTAAATTTGACTTGTTGAAAGGCTACTGGCAAGTGCCGTTCACAGAAAGAGCAAAAGAAATATCTGCTTTTGCTACACAGATGGACTTTACCAAAGTAATGCCCTTTGGCATGAAAAACGCACCGGCTACATTCCAAAAGATGATTCACTCCCTTCTTCAAGACCTTGAGGGATGCGAGGCCTACATTGATGATGTCATCATATACAGCAACACATGGGACAAACATATCCGAATCATGCGTGCTTTATTTGACATTTTAGCTAAAGCAAATTTAACTGTGAACCTTGAAAAGAGTGAATTTTGTCATGCTTATGTAGAGTATTTGTCATAAAGTAGGTCAAGGTAATGTTACACCCATACTGGCTAAAGTGGAAGCTATTGCAAAGTTTCCGATTCCTACAAACAAGAAAGAATTAATGAGGTTTTTGGGCATGGCTGGGTTTTACAGAAAATTTTGTCCAAATTTTTCCTCAGTAGTTAGTCCACTTACAAATCTTTTACAAAAGAGGGTTAACTTTGAATGGACAAAGGACTGTGAAAAATCGTTTCATAAAATCAAATCTGTCCTTATGAGCAATCCAGTTCTGTCAACTCCAGATTTTTCTAAGCAGTTCAAGCTTACTGTTGATGCTAGTGATGTTGGAATCGGGGCAGCTTTGTTTCAAGAACATAGTGATAATGTAGATAGAGTTGTTTCTTATTTTTCAAAGACACTTGCAAAATGTCAACAAAAGTATTCCACCATTGAAAAAGAATGCCTTGCTTTGTTGTTAGCCTTACAGCATTTTGATGTTTATCTGAATGTTACTTTGCATCCAATTCTTGTATATACGGATCACAACCCCCTGACATTTTTGCATAAATTGTCAAACAAGAATCAAAGACTGACTAGATGGAGTTTGTTGTTACAAGAATACAACATAACAATTAAGCATATCAAAGGCAAAGACAATGTTATTGCAGATGCCATGTCAAGAGTATCGTAAACATACTAGATTTTGTATTAATGTACCTATGTTTTAATAATATAAGTTTTCATTGACATTCAAACTTTTTAAGGGGGAGGGTTTGTGATATGTGTATTGTTTCATTATGTATATAATTAGTAACATTTAGTTTCTTGAACATTCCAGAGTGGTCAACATGTTCGGTCTTTTGATCTAGAACATTCTTAAATTTTGTGTATGTCCAGATTGTTCCAGTAATATCATGTTTTAACAATTTCTAGAATATTCTAGATTTATGATACTGTATAAATACCCTGTCAATTCGATGCATAGATATACTCTTGTCGTATGAGCACCACTGAGTTACAACTGGGATATATTTTCACTGGGACATTGTGTTCAGCAACGGACACTCTGATGTATGTATTTTTTTAGATTCTTGCTAAGTTTGTACTTTATGTTCCATATATTTAATATATATTACTGTAAATAAATTATTGTTAAGTTCAAATTGTGTTATTGATCTTTGCTGGCATTTAGGGTTATTCTGACCCATAACATCTGCAACCTTTAAATCGAAAGCGGTCCAGTTCAATTTTCCGGGATTTATGGCTTAAACATGTTCTTTTCAATAGTGTTGTATGCAATTATAGAAAAATGTTTGACGAAACATTCTAGAAATAAATATCAAAAGCATATGCTTACACATTAATCATAGATTAATTTAGTGATATATTGTGATGTTAAGCTTATCACTATTAAAGATTCTCCAATATATATACATACGAAGGCTGTTCGGAACTTATTGAGACAATTAGATTTACTCCATAAAGGACGAAGATAATTTCATGAAAATTCATCACCACTTTATAAAGAACGAATATAAAACCTATGATAATAAGTAAAGTGTCGGTCAAATGATAAACATGCATAAGTCTATCGACCCGGAGTAGCGTCACTACGTCATTTAACGTCACGTCAGTCGGACATGGTTCGCATGTAAAATGACCGGGAAGCTTTTAATACTTTTCCTTTTTTGCTATTTCATATAACATTACAAAAATCAGTCTCTTTTTTAAACTATTTTTTAAAGAATGTTTGCTGCTGCTTCCCCAGTGTAAAATTTTCATTTGTGGAAAGGATGACTTAGCATCATGCAGTGCCGATTCATGTGACGCGAGTCAACGGTATAAATACCGCAACAATATAAATATCGTACGTAATAACTGATAGTCGTACGGAGCTTTCGATTTTAATCTGGTTGAATTAATTGCAAAAAATAATGTATACCCAATGAAATAACAAACCCTGACACATTATTTTTTCTCCTTGTTATTCTTTCAGCAGGTCGTTCAGTCTGGAAAAGAGTTCTACATTGCGCTAAACAAAATTTTAGGTATGTTGGCTGCTCCGTACGAAGGACGAATAGGGCCACATAAAAAATATTTGTATCTCGTAATTACGAGAAAAGATCTCCTTATAACGAGAAAAGATCTTGTTATTACGAGTTAATTATCTCATAATTACGAGAAAAGATCTCGTTATTACGAGTTAATGATCTCGTTATAACGAGAAAAGATCTCGTAATAATGAGAAAAGATCTCGTTATTACGAGTAAATTATCTCGTTATAACGAGAAAAGATCTCGTTATTACGAGTAAATCCTCTCGTAATTACGAGTTAATTATCTCGTTATAGCGAGAAAAGATCTCGTAATTACGAGAAAAGATCTCGTTATTAGGAGTTAATTATCTCAGCTTAATAAACATTGCAGGATCTCATTGTTACTTAATCCCAGATCGAAGCACAATTTAATAACTTCGTCCTCTTCACACACATTTTTATTAAAGAAAAAATTCCAAGATAATGGCACAAATATATATTTATAATTAACTCGTAATTACGAGATCTTTTCTCGTTATAACGAGAAAATTAACTCGTAATAATGAGATCTTTTTTCGTTATTACGAGATCTTTTCTCGTCTCGTAATAACGAGATGATTAACTCGTTATAACGAGATCTTTTCTCGTAATTACGAGATAATAAACATCGTTATAACGAGATATTTTCTCGTTATTACGAGATAATTAACTCGTAATTACGAGATCTTTTCTCGTAATTACGAGATCTTTTCTCGTTATAACGAGATAATTATCTCGTAATTATGAGAAACGATCTCGTAATTACGAGATAAAAATATTTTTTTATGTGGCCCTATTCGTCTTTCGTAGCTCCGCCCTTGACGTTAAACATCCAGTTTTACATTCTTACCAGATTTCTCTACCGCGCTTAATCTTTTTATGATCTTCCTGATATTCCTGATCAAAATTCTAACAAAGAGGCACAACAGTAATTTGAAATAAAACTGAAAAATTATACACATAAACTGAATTATTTTCGCTCTTATTATGAGTCCACGAAGAGTTAGAACGTTGGTGATACATATTTTGAATATCTGATTTCGTGACTGCTCCGGGTACCCCTACTATTGACACATTTATATACCATTGCACAGGAAATATTTAATATTTGTAATTTATTTTTTGCTTTTATTAATTTTTAGTGTATGTCGAACGTATATGCAAATTTTTACCGAAAGACGTTCATTAGAAAGCAAAATATACACAGTGTCTCAATGATTTTCGAACAGCCCTCGTATGTGCTATCATTTTCAATCTTCAGAAGCTTTACAAAAATGTACACACATCGGTATCCAAGTACTATTGCTTGTGACGTCAAGGTAAGTGGAAGCTACATGAAAAATGTCTGTATGACGCCATAGATAAAATAGTGCAATCTTGAAAAAAAATACAGGAAATTTACGGGTAATTTAAACAAAAAGACTTTATTCCATTGATATAGCTCATGAGATATCGTTTTCATACTCCACACTTAAGTGCCGTTATGAAGTCACAATGTTTTTTGCGTTAGCGTTATGAAGTAAACTATAGCGTAGTCCCATATAAAAAGCAGTGTAAAACATCGTTTGTTAAGTGTTAAACATTTGTTAAATAGAATCTCTCATGATTTTTTGGTGGATATAATTTTTATCCAACTGGTTGTGTTTTTATCCCCTCGCCAAGGCTCGGTGATGAAAAACACACGACTCGTTGTTTAGAAATCATATCCAATACAAACCATGGTCGATCCTATATTTTTTTTCCATGTTTACCCTTTTATACCTTGGATATAGCTCAAGTGATATCGCTTTCGTATCCCACAGTAGTGACGTCACCGTGTGTTTGGCTTAAAAATACGATATGATTGCGTATGTAACCTTCTTATTATCGCATGACATGTAACATGTATCATTTAATTTAAATCCACGTCCGTTGAAATTATAGCTTGTCACTTCTGTAATGTATTAGGATATTCTGTATCGAGGATTCATACACTTAGTGACTGTATATGTATTATCTTTGAATTGAGAAGAACAAAGTATTCTATAGGTTTCAGGGTTAGTGTTTACTATTGTTAACACAACAGTTTTTGTATAGGTTTTTCGTTTGATCGTCCTCTCTAAATAATTATTCAATTCATAAAAAAATTGAACTCCTGTTTTGATTTCTCGGGTTATACGTAAATAACAATTTTTTGGGAACTATTCAATTAGACGCCTACCAAACTTTTTTTCTGAAACAAGAGAACGAGATATTGGAAGAGGGCTACGCAATTATTCTTTTAGGAGAAGTCAAAATGAAACAATGTCAAAAATACAAAAACCAGCTTCAACAATTATAAGCAACAGCTATTCAAGAGATACCTCCAACAACGGAATTAATATAAAACCAAAGATGTATAATATTTCCGATAGAGGACTAACAGATTTGGAAATCATGTTACTGTCTAATGGTCTAATATTTACATTTACAATGTCTTTGTCCGAGATAAAATTGCCAATAGTAAATGTTCTTTATTTCCCCCATCAACGTTTTGGCGCGGTTTAAAAAAAAGAACATGTGCAGGGCGGTACAAACAGCTAGACAAAAGCAGTGCTTGGAGCACGTGGATTTGCGGAATCAAAACATGTAAATAAAGGAATAACTGTCCGATTTTTCAATTTTATGAAGAAGATCAATCGATTGGCTTGCGTGATAGTTTTATGCATAAACGCCTTTGGCGTTTATGCAAATTATTATGCAAGCAATATAATGATCACTTGATGAAATCAAAAAATAAGACAGTTATTCCTTAAATATACATCCCTTTACCTCATGTATATAATTCACAGCTTAAAACGGATAATAAAGCATATAACTTGTATTCTGTGTCTCGGGCTATATGACTATTTTCATGAAAATGATACCAATGGATTTGATATAGTCTGCAGACGCAGAGCAAATAGACATTGTAAGAAATAAATCTCATTTTAACCCAAAACGAGGAAGAAATAAAAATTTAGATGCCCTTTGCGACATATTGCAAAATATTCATCATCCAGGAATATTCAACAGAATCTTTTTTAAGAAGAATAAAAAGCTCTTAAAAACTTCATTTTTTAATAGGCCGATAAAGGAGGCGGAGTTGTCTAACTCAATAAGGATTTCTACAAAATAAAATATTAAAATAAAATATTACAAATGTTGCAAGACAACAAATGTTATGAATGACTGATCTACTGCCATTAGAGGAAAACATTTACAAAAATGAAAGGTTTTACAGATAGGAAAAAGGAATACAAATTTTGAAGTAAAAGAGTGTCAATTTTATGGTTTACCTAAAGTACGTAAGTCTAACGTGATTAATGTCTTGGTCACATTTCCCGGTCGGTAGCCGTAGACTGGTGGTAGTCGGTTGTAATCCGTGGTATGGGCGATGTCCCAACATCGGTCTCCATCGGCCTAGTAGTCTTTAAAGTATCAGTCACAATATCCAGCGATGGGTTATACGATGGGCAACCAATGCGTTTTTATATAAAAACGGAATGGTTACTCGGCTGACTTATAAAGACCCAGCGATGCATTGCTAATCATAAAAAGATGTTCCAGGGTAATTGGCCGATGTATATTACATCGCTTATACATTGGTGATAATCGTTCGTACGTCAGTAGACTAGAGACCAATTTTTAGTCGAAAACCGACCGATGATCGGCCTATGTCTGTTGCCCACCACACTACCCCCAGATTACCTCAGGTTTAACGGACACTTGACGATGCTCAACCATACAATGTTATGATGGGTTATGATGGGTTTCCGATGAGGAGCGATGTGGGATATCGTTGGAGACATTGCTGATTCTTAATTACATGCAAATAAAAATTTAAAATAAGTTATTCTTGCTGTTTCGGACCATAATTACCTCCAAATGAAAGGAACAGCGATGAGGACAAAAGTCGCGCCTACCTATGCAACATTGACCCTAGGTTACCTGGAACAAAAGTGATATGCACCAATATTTACATCTACTTAGTGTAACGCTAATAAAAAGCATAAAATTACAAGTGATAAATACACGTAATTAACACACAAGACCAAATTACCAAAGTCATTCTGGCTTATGAATAAAAGGACTACGCCATTACACTTTAAACAAAGCGAAAAATTTATGTCTTTTATTCTATTCATTTGTATTTCTTTGTTGCAAAAATATAGTGTATCATTTTAGATTGAAAAATTAAAAAAAAAACTTTGATTATTGTTATCTGTTTTATTGTGAAAAAGTTTTATTTTTCCGAATTTTGGTTTGTGAACAAACGAACTCTGGCGGAATGTTTGGATTAAGCTGTTCAAAAGCTGTTCTATCAATTGCAACCTACATGAAGGATAAGGCAGGAATTTTTATTAAAAGAATCAAAATTGCGAAAAATACAGGGGCTAAAAATGTAAATATAAGCATTGAATAATCATTTTTTGGAAGAGGCAGTCTCATAACTGCCATGGTGTTTGCATACACCAGTTATGAGTCTGCATCGTTCAAAAAATGATAATTCAAGGCTTTATTGTGAGTAATCCCAATATCAGGGATATCCATCTGAAAAAAAATGAAATTTAAAACATGAGTTCAATTGTTTATTGATTGAACAACCAACTTAAAAACTGCCTTTTTATCAGCAATTAATGCCAACCTTAAATTTAAAGAGAATACTTTTTTCTTCCCAATTCAACGACCATACTTATACAGGCTCCTCGTGTGGTGCATGTACAGTACAAATTGGAAAAACTATAATTTTAATGAGCGTGGATTTGAAGTGAAAGAAAACATGTCATGCGATACAGAAAGGTCATACGAGGCCTGTTCCATATATAATATCCTTGGAAATCAAAAGGAAACATAAAGCGCTTTCCAATGATTTAGTCTTAACTATTTCATTTTATTTAAAACATAAGTTTGTAACACTTGTTTTAGAACACATTATGAATATGGCCCTTTGTATACTGGAATATGGCAAATCCTATGAATTCTATAGCTTGCTTCTTCTTTCTGAAAGATGTTCTTTTTTAAAGTTTAGGAAGTGAAACAAGTCAAAGGGTGAAAGATCTCGCGAATATTGTCGATGTGTCAAAACATTGCCTTTCTGTTTATCCTCAAAACTCCTTTACTTTTCATGGCATGGGGTTTGAATGCTGTAATGAAAGATTTAATTCTAGTGGATTCCTCGTTCTGGTTCCTTCCTGATTAAAAACTTTTCGTTTTTCTTGCAAAAATTGCTTTCTTAACCTTCTTCCTTCTTCTAAAAAATTGCCTCACCTAATGAGAATTTGAACAACAACACCACTAATGTTAGAGAAAATAGTACGAGGGTTGTCCCGTAAAATCGTGGACAAGTTGTCTAGTGTGAAAAATAATCATCACTGCATTCTGAAATTATTTAGTACATATTGTAGTAGTATACACAGCAAATTTCAGATAAATATATGCATAAATAAACAAATTATGAGATTTTATGCCATGTATTGTATAACCTTACGGCGCATGGATTATAACGTCAAAGTGTCTAAAACAGCGTCACGTTTTATCTTTGCTGAAAATGAAGTTGGATGAGTCCGACTTAAATTTAGGAATTTCATTGATACACATTCTTTAGTCTCCATAAACAGCCGAAGAACCAATTGGCACCCTCATTCGATCATCTGAAGATTTATAAGTAAGTTACGGACAATATTCTCACCATCATTCATCTAATAGAAAATCTCATATCGGCGGTCTACTGTGACAGCATCCTTTGCTATTACATGAGGATTTGTCCAATATGTTTTGTACTCCCCAGGGACTCGATCAGAAAAAAACTTCGCTGTTTCATTTGTATACTTAAGATACGGTGATATTTTATAATCTTTTTTCTTCTCTGGTCATTTCAAGTCTCTAAAGGTGTCATTACAACATAGAAATAAAACTGAAATGTTCTCCGGTGCGCCGTAACGTAATAAAACGTCCCCATTTTTCATGTGTTGTGTTTACCACTTTCCCATTTCGAATGATCGAGAAACTGCCAAATATTAAGCAAATGCCTTAAAAGTTTTACAAAGACTACAAAATTGCTTGTGGAATAGAATTAGGATAATTTTAATCCAAATCTTATGTATTTAAAACTTTTATTTTGAATTCAAACTTGTGTATTCTTTAATTTAGTCTTTGTTTTTTGACCGTGCGCCGTAGGACAATACCTCGTGCACATTCAAGCATAATAAAATCTTTATTTTTGCCTACATTTTATCAAAAAAATTATCATGCAATGATAAATAAAGAATTACTGAAATTTTCAGCTTAGTGCGCCCATTACTTTTCGAGAAAAACGCTTTGTCCACAATTTTACGGGACAACCCTCGTATATACCGCTGTTTTGGTAATGTGCTCTTGAAATTCTTTGCTCTGCTCAAACCTTTGCTGTTTTAGTGAAGTGTATCTTACTGTTAATTTGTTTAAAGCAATGGGTTTAAGTTTCATTGTCTGTTTGAGTTTCAGAGAAACGTTGATAACATTTTGATTTTTTACAAAAAATTGTTTAAATATTTTACTTTTTTTTACTTTTCACTCATCTATTAAAACATGATATTTAACTGTAAAATATTTCTTTAAAACAGATTGAGCTACTGCAAACTCAATCAAACGTCATAATTGATAATTTGTTGAATTTATGCAAACAGAACATGAATGTAAGTTGTTGTTAGTCTTTGTCGCAAAGACGGAACCCATATTTGATGCCCATTACATCATTTTTGTTCATTTATGTCCTGTGCCTATTAAACAAAAATTGTTAGCTATTCATTTTACATATTTCATTAAAATTTTCTTTGATATAGTGAACAAGTTCTACAGTAGCTTAGATGAAGCATTTGATTTCACTCTAGTTTACTGATTGTTTACCATTCATTTTTAGTGCAGTGTCTCGAATAGCCCTTGCTTTCCAGCTTCTCACTATGAAACTATGAGGTGAAAAGTGGTCACATAAACTAAAACATTCAATAACGAGAAAAAGCCAGGCTTAATGTCATATGAATTCTATGTTTTGTGTCATAGAGCTCAGGGCATTATTTTTTGGACATCCCTCGTATACGCAATCACATGTACTGCATGCAAGGAATATTATATTGGTGAAACTGGCAACACTCTTCATGCACCCTGTACGTTGACATAAGCAACATATCAGTACACCTGAATATAGACAAATCCAGTTACACCTGGAAGCGAGTAATGAAAACAAAAACAATTCAAAAGGTTTACTATCTATAAACGCAGATGTGTCAGTGATATTCAGAGGCGGGAAAAACATTCTATCAGTATTTCTAAACCAAATCTTAATGTAGTCTCTTTTATAAATTAACTGTGATTTCCCTGTACTTTTCCAGATTGTATTATTTTATCTATGACGTAATATTGATTGATTGTGTATTGTTTAACGTCACTCTTGAGAATTTTTCACTCATATGGAGACGTCACCGTATGCCAGTGAAGGGCTTCAAATTTAGACCTATACTCGGCACTCAGGGCCATTGAGCAGTGAGGGTTCTTTATCGTGCCAGCGCCTACCGTGACACGGGACCTACGTTTTTAAGGTCATATCCGAAAGACCCGTGACTTTCACTTCTAGTGCAGAGCGCTTGGCGTAGGAACAGTCACTACCATTGTTTACGTCTTAGGTATGACGCGGCGCCGCGCACGAGAATCGAACCCGGGCCTCCCAATCATGAAGCGAACGCTCTACCACTAGGCTACCGTGATCGGTACTATGACGTAATAATATAAAAATTAAATGTTTCGCTTCTTACTACAGCCAAATTTACATGTAATCCTGAAAAAAAACGATGGTCTAAATGCAAGGATCCATGATGCAAACTTGTCAAGTTTTACAAACAACCCAATCCATGATTTTTGATAACGTAATGAAGTTTGACGTAAATACTTCTATGATGTGTAAATAAAAAAAAACTTATATACTCTATGACATGTCCTACATGTGAGGAAAATTATATAAAACAAACTGGAACGAAACGAGCCGACTATGTTTGCATGCAAAAGCAACTGATTAGGGATCCTTAAGGGTTAAGGAAAAACAAGCCATGAAGTGAAGACCTCGATTCTGTGGCAAAGGGCATTTTATATATTTCCTATTTGCAAAGTACAAGAAGAAAATGAAAAATAAGGAAACCAAAGAACAATATTTCATGAATCTGCTTCAACCAAAACGAATAGAACTTCCGGTTTTGAAACAATCGTCTTAGTCGGTTCAAGATTCAAATGTATCAATACTTTGATTTGTAAAAGTCATCGCCTTATGAAATAAGTGATAATGAGCAAGAATTTTGTTAAAAGCAGAAAAAAAGATATGTTTACTTCAAATAAGTGTCAGGTTTTTAACCAAGTATATGTTACTGTAAAGACGAATGCTAACCCAACCATGTGCAGTGGCCTATCACCGTTTGTACTTCAACTGTGCAAAGGATGACATCAGAATAAAATTCATGATCCCCTCGTTCTTAGAAGTTTCAGACGAAAAAATAGTTTGTATTGAGCCATCATCTGATTGTCACAATTGTTTTAAAAGACGCAGATAGCAACGATCTGATATTTTCCACATATTTTTCCTTTCACCATATCAACATTAAAAATGCGACGTCATCAATTTATGTGTCATCAGATGTAATTTTTAATACATTTAGAAGAAAGCTAAAGTAAAATCGGTCTTCTGAAAGAAAGAACATTATTATTTTAAAAAAAAAATCTGATAAAATACTGTTTTAAATGACAAAAGAGTAACTCACCAAATCATTCTCCAGGTTTAATTCCTGAAATAATAAAATAGATATTTTAACCCCTTTTGCTGCGGAAAGAACTTATATGTCTTTTCCCCTATATCCTGGCTACATCATAAATGTTGCATAATGTCTCTCTACTTTTATTCTGATTTTTACATAATTATTAAATTTTCAGGATTTTTTTTAATATAAAGAAATTAATAATTTAAACCTTTGTATATTTTCAAGTGTTGAATAAGTTTATCCTTTTTACTTCATTTGTTCCATTAAAAAGCAAGGAATTCAGCTTTCAAATATGACTCTATAGTTCAGTTTCAATCTGAATTTGAAGGTTAAGATTATATTCCTTTGTCACTAATATGGACAAAAATGTAAGTGTGATTAAGTTTTATGATTTGCAATCCAATAATTTTACCGATATAAAGACATAGAGGACATGCAAACCCTCCTCACGACAGAGCTTTAAACCCCTGTCGATTATTGCAAGATAATATTAATTTCCTGTTCACAAGAAGAGTTTAATTCGAATATAACGTAAGTTACTGCAATTTAAATCTGAATCGCTTTCCCACGTGGAATTTAATGCGAATAAGTTTATATTTACCTCTGCATTAAATTACTTTGCATAAGCTCCGGGGGAATGTTAAGCGGAGCTAATTTGAATAAAATTAGGAGTTGGTAAGGTTAGGTGATAAATTCTCTAGATATTTTGACTATGACTTGATATTTAGTTATAGGGATAATTATGGGTAGCTAGGAAAATGTTCCATAAAAATTCTTTGCCTTCTCATAAAATGTTTTTTAAATGGATTTTAAAAAATGCTCACAATCGCAACAAATATCTTATTAATAAAACATCTGCAAATTGGATCCCGTTAGTTGGTTATGATTTTGACGTCCATGTTGAATTTTCTATATTACACCCAATTTAACTTGATGATAAGGTGTAAATCGTCTACACCGGGTGTAGTTAGGTGTGGAGAAATTAAGTATGCCCCTTGTTAATCGTGTAGAGTTATTCTACAATAAGTTTGCAGCCACAGAAAAATTATTTCCTCCTTTTAAAAAGAGATGTAACTAGAAACGAAAAAAAAAAAATTATTTCTCCATTATTATTGAATTTATGTTTGCGTTCGTACTGATTTAATTATATATGGTCCTTGATATTATATCAAATGGGTGTAAAATAAATGTTGGAAAACAAGAGTTAGCGTGTGTAGGTCTTTAACTTAGGAGAAAACATGAATTCATAAAGTAAGATGCTTCACGCCCGCATTTGAAATAAGAAGATAACGAATAGTAATCAAGCTCAAAGGTCTATGGAAACAATGCAAAACAGGAGCAGAGCAGAACAGGTACAATCGTCAAAAAGCATTCTCTGTAGACCAGTCCTGACCACCGTGTGCTCATTCTTATGATTAGATTCATGAAAAATCCTTAGACAATTCAGTATATAAGTATGAGATAATAATTAGTATGAAAAACGTAAGACAGCTTTCGACTTAATGAGTGTTTTTGCTGACAAGATCACTGTATAAACCATCATATTTTTTGCAAAATGATGACTTTATTGAGACTTTAAATATCCTTGTTTCATCAAATATCTGTCAAGAGCTTGCCTCCATTAAATATTGTTCGTGTGTGGCGAATGTTCTTGCGGTAACCTTTGTGATATAAATAGGTAATAACGGTATACTGCAATATAAGTAAGATGAGTTGAGTACGAAAATAATTAAGTCATCAAATTTATAGGTGGTGATAAGGCACAGTGAAACGAAAAACATAACAAATCTCTGAACAGGGCATATAACACGAAATTTCTTTTTAAAGATTTAATGAAGATTGATATTTATTGACATATCTATTAATAAATCAATTATACGCTGTACGCTTTTAAACTTTAAAGTAAACATGAATTTTTTACATGTCAATCTCTTTAAGGGGGGCGACTACAGTTTATTCTGTGAAAACTACAATAGTGAAACTCTTCAATTTTATACCATATATAACTTACATTATCGTCAGTGTACATGCAAAGTTTGGAGGAAATCTACCGGTATTTTTGAGGGGCCGTGTCAAAATACAGGTAAATTTACTCTAGGATTATATAGGAAAATGCCAATTTTTAGCACTTTAAAGCAAATTATTCAAATACTACTATATACATTTTGTTCAAACTATAATATTTGATGAGTAATACTATATTTATATAATAGTGTTGCATTATGCATGCACTATGCCTAAATAGTAGGAAAGGGATTATCATAACGTCAAAAGCACACTGCATCGCTGGTAACCTACCTATCAATTGCAAAATCAGTTTAAAAACTAGTTTTATCAAATTTTATTATATTCTTATACCTATAATTTCTTAATTTTGTTTAATTTTAATAATTTAGCAAAAAAAATTCCATTAAAACAGTAAATACTCGTCATTTTACTATGATGTTGCACAATGAAAACTGTAGTCGGCCCCCATAAAATATTATAAATGTAATGGCATTATACATATATGCTTAATGCTGCTTATGAAACAATATCAGGCTACTTCCAATATATCCATTTCAATTGTCGACGGTTTTCCCCGTTATTTTCCGAAGATTGCAAGGAGCACACGACAGGTGTGACCGGTCGGCAGTGGAAGCTCACACCTCCATGGCACCTGATCACACCTCTGATGTTTTAGAGTTCCGTGTTTGCTCTGCTGAAAATATTTTGTATGGTTTAATCGACTTTTGAGCTTACATATGATTTGTTTTTTCCCATATATTTCATTCAATACTTGTTGTTTTAAAAGTCCAAATCAAAACCGAATATAAGGAATCATTTCTAAAACACTGTGTACATCCATTTCATCAAAACTTGATTAAAAAGATAGAATACTCCATATTGTTAAGGTTATGCTCCATATGTTCATTAAGTATTGTTAAAGTACAAAGTACCTATTCGACTAATTGTATATGTTTTGATCGTTAATAAATTATATAAGTTTCTGTCTCATAAGATTGAAATTGAAATTTTAGAGTATGCGAGAAAGTAATTTCAGAATATACGCTTCCTGAAGAAAACCAAGATGTGTTTGTGAAATACTGATGCCCCCTTATGGCAACATAGCAAAGATCAAACTTTTTGTAAATGGAAACTCACTGTAAATAAAATTCTCAAATATAAAAGAAGGTTAAAATTTTAATAGTATTAAAATCTCCAAGGTCAAGGTCAAAGTAATTGGTATTTTATGAAAGGTCTTGCCACAGACAATACTGTAATAGGGTGATAGTTTCTATATATTTATGATTAATAAATGATATCATATGAATATTGTGTTTCTTGATTTTATTATTATTTCACTTGATCATCATCTACAACATTTACAACATCATCATCATTTTGTATATATTTGAATCGAAACACAATTGGATACACATTCCTGTATTGCCCTATTCTCCCTTGGTTCTTTTATTGTGCTATATATATTGGTCATTATTTGACTTATTCAATTAATACCTATGGCTATTTTACCTATGTGGTCATTTTCAGACATGTGATTCATGTCATGTGGTTTTAGGAGCCACTAGATTTACAGTATGTAGTTTCCCGCTTTTAGTAACTGCCTTTGTTCATTACAAAGTTAGATTCCTTAGAGGAAAGTCCTATATAGTGTTTTAGTTGTCAATTACTGTATCTATATGGAGGCTGCCATATTCGAGTATTCTTGACTGACCTAAAGGATGTACTGACAGATAGTAATTGCACTCTATATTTTATTATCTTAATTAATTTCTTATTTAATATTTCTGTAAATTGTCTAATTTGTGCATTTTCATTCATTCTAGAGTAAATTCAGTTGATTTGATTGTAAAGTATCATTCTCTTACTTTTATCATTTGATCTTGGTAATTTACAAATATCAGTTATCAATTTCATTCATGTGACCTGATTATTTATTTTGAAGTTATATAGTTGAATTATTATTTACAGTTGATATGTAGTATACAAGACATATTTAGCAGCTTCTTGAGTTAGCCTTGTTCCACAAACAGGTGATTAATTGATAATCATATGTTTTTACTAGGGATGTCAAATCGGTCAATTTTTAGTACTCGGTTACTCGGACGTTTTCTGATCGAGTACCCACGTACTCGGTAAAAAGTGTAAATAAATATAAACAAGTAAATTGATAACTGTAAAACATTGAAAACTCTTGTAGAAATAAAACCACATGCTTTGATAGGAGGTTTACCCGTAAATGTATTTCTGATGTAACAATGATAAACACTTAGTGTCCGACGAAATTTAACATAACATTTTTTTTCTAATATCAGATAAACACAAGAAATAAAATCATAAGTGGTTCACACTGTTTTTGTTTTTAAACTAATAATCTGCTCCGTAATTGTAATGTAACTCTTTGCGTTTTACGTCCAGGTATCAGTCGTCAGAGCTACGTAAGTATCAACTTGATTTTGACCTTGAGTTCTCATAACAGAGCGAATTTACGATTTTCGCACACTTTTTTACTCCTACATGTATATTATACTAGATAATTACCCGCGCGAGCGCGGGAAATTGAATTTATACATAGAACTTTACCATTTACAACAGAAAATAATTAAATATATTGTAGTTGGAAGTTGTAGATTTTACTGACAGACTACAGACTTATAGAGGGAAGAAATACTTTGTTTAAAAGTATGCATGTAAGAAATGTATGTCACCATTCCCACCCACTTTTTGTGAAAACTTGAAAAATAAAAAATGCTTTCATATACGTTTATATGTCTTCAAAACTTCATACAATGTTATGGATATTGTACTTCAAATGTTCTTATTTCATTTTCATGAAGGATAAAAGCAACGAATATTTAAAAATTTCTCGCGTTACGAAGTATAGCGAGAAATAATTGTCCTAACGACATGTAAACAGATTGTTTGAGTCGGAACGGAAGTCTTATACCGGGTAATTGTGTACTGAGTAATGGCCAATGGAAATGGGTTTTAAGTTATGACGTGTTCGAATGGGTTAAAGAGATTTCTAGTAATCATTCTCTACCCAAGCATGTCAAAGTTTTGTACATTATAATAAATGGCAATTTCTTATATTAGGTTTGTGAGAATGAGTCCGCCATTCATTTTGTTTACCTCGCAATATTGCTGCGGACTTACAGGTTTCCATAGTTTTTTCAACATAAATCAGTGTTGTTTTTTATCTATGGTTTTTCCTGGGCGGCGAGGGAAGCACAGTTCAATAGTTGTTTTTATCTTAATTTTGTATAAATTGATAGATGTTTCAAACTGCTTAATTTTGTTCATATTGTGTGGAAACAATAAAGCCTCACAGTGTGCTGAAATGCATACAAATGTATTGTTGTTTATGTCAGTGAAGTGAAGTGTGGACACGTAATATACAAATAAATTGATTTTGGGGAGTTGGGGGAGGGGTAAAAATTCACAGGTACTTGGGTCTTGGTTTATAATTATATATGGACCCTTATCGATACGTAAAAAGGCTCCCCTCCACTTTATTTTCCCACCAATACCTTTTCTATTGGAAATGTTCAGTGAAAGGCTGATTGCCCCCCCCCCCCTCCCCCCTTAATACTACAGGAAATTCATATAAGGGAAATTTAGTGTTGAATACCAAAAATTTGGTTCCGAAAGAAGTTGGCATTTGAGAAAGACTTTTTTAGAGAGAAAAAAGAACTGAAATGTCTTTATTAAAGCACAAAACTTTATAGCTGTCATTAAATGTATTTGAACAATACCTTATTCGTAAGTTTTCTCTCTTTTTGAACGCAATTAAGTTGATCACAAATTGTACATCGGGTTCGTTACCACGATGCTCTCAGTACAGAAAATACAGTTTTTACCGATAAACTCATAAGAAAAACATATACCCGGTATATACACTACATATCTATTTTAGTCTTTCGATATATGTGTTTCCTTTATTATGTTCCCCAAACGAAGTTGGGGAACATATTGTTTTTACTCTGTTTCTTATTAAGGTCTTCCGTCTTCACGGAAGACCTTATAGTGATTCTACTGTTTCTTATTAAGGTCTTCCGTCTCCAACGGAAGACCTTCTTGTTATTCTTCGGTTTCTTTTTCCCTATTATTATTATTATTATTATTTTTCTTACCGATTTTGTGCACGCGATTTCTCGTAAACTACTGGGCCGATCCTCATGAAACTTTTACATCTGATAGGTACTGATCTGAACCTTATTGGAAATTTTTTTCGTTGACGCCGTCACTTCCGGTCGTGAGATATGGACAATTTACTGATTTTAAAATGCAATTTTGTCTTGATTTAGTAGCGAAAACTGCTTAAGATATGAACTGAAGACTAATTGGAGATGATAGTTCATGACTTATAGCGTTGCAGAATTGCCTTTTCGTGCGTCGTCATTACTTCCGGTCGATACCGGAAACGAATTTAAGAAACGCAATTTTTCAACTTTTCTGTTTTAATATTTTTGTTTTAGAATTCAATAGAGACCCTTTCGCAGAACGGAAGTATGTAATTTGTTTGAAAATCGAAAAAGCCAATCTCGAGATATATGCATTTAAAAACGCGAAGCGGCGATCTCAATGGCTAAATGGTTAGCGCGTTGGATTGTCACGCGGACGACCCGGGTTCGATCCCCCATGTGACCAAAAAATTTTATCATTTTTTGTGCTCGATTTTTCGATATTTTTAAATTTTAAACCAATTGGAACAATATATTATAAACTTTTAAGCATATCTTGCGTAATAAGGGGTCACAAGGGGCCAGAATATCACATCTTTGACGCTTTATATCTCAAAAAGGGGGAATATTTTGATAAGCAATATTGAACAAAAGATGGTCAGAATAATGATCTAAACAATATGCATACTTTGAATTTTTGTAAAACGGCCCCATTAAGGACTTTTAGGAGTGGCCCCTAAATATTTTCATTGAGCATATCTCCACAACGAAAAGAAATCTCTGAATAAGTGTTGAACAAAAAATCTTCAAAATCACAAGACCTTTCATTTGATATCAAGAAAATGGGGCTGACCCCTCAAATTAGGGGCTCATAGGGGCCAGAAGTCTTTTATCTATAACTCTCTAACGATCAATATTTTGTTATACATTACTGAAGCAAAAGTATTTATCTTACCGATTTGCAACAATATATTATGATATTTTAATGATATATTATGTAATAAGGGGTCACAAGGGGCCAGAATGTCACATCTTTGACGCTTTATATCTCAAAAAGGGGGAATATTTTGATAAGCAATATTGAACAAAAGATGGTCAGAATAATGATCTAAACAATATGCATACTTTGAATTTTTGTAAAACGGCCCCATTAAGGACTTGTAGGAGTGGCCCCTAAATATTTTCATTGAGCATATCTCCACAACGAAAAGAAATCTCTGAATAAGTGTTGAACAAAAAATCTTCAAAATCACAAGACCTTTCATTTGATATCAAGAAAATGGGGCTGACCCCTCAAATTAGAGGCTCATAGGTGTCAAAAGCCTTTTATCTATAACTCTCTAATGATTAATATTTTGTTATACATTACTGAAACAAAAGTATTTATCTTAACGATTTGCAACAATATATGATAATATTTTTATCATATGTTACGTAATTAGGGGTCGCAAGGGACCAAAATGCTATATTTTTTATGCTTTATATCTCGAAAAGGAGGAGTATTTTCATAAGCCTTATCAAGCAAAAGATGTTCAGAATATCGTGATAAAAATGAGAAAATTTAATTTTAACTAGGGAAAACTCAATGTCATTCTCTTTAAACAAAAATCTCAGTCAAAATCACATTTCATCTTATCTAGTTATTATTATCATTTTCCTTACCGATTTTGTGCACGCGATTTCTCGTAAACTACTGGGCTGATTCTAATGAAAATTTCACATCTGATAGGTACTGATCTGAACCTTCTTGGAATTTTTTTTCGTTGACGCCGTCACTTCCGGTCGTGAGATATGGACAATTTCCTGATTTTAAAATGCAATTTTGTCTTGATTTAGTAGCAAAAACTGCTTAAGATATGAATTGAAGATTAATTGGAGATGATAGTTCATGATTTATAGCGTTGCAGAATCGCCTTTTCGTGCGTCGTCATTACTTCCGGTCGATACCTGAAACGAATTTAAGAAACGTAATTTTTCAACTTTTCTTTTTTAATATTTTTGTTTTAGAATTGAATAGGGACCCTTTTGCAGAAGCCAAATATGTAATTTGTTTGAAAATCGAAAAAGCCAATCTCGAGATATATGCATTTGAAAACGCGAAGCGGCGATCTCAATGGCTAAATGGTTAGCGCGTTGGATTGTCACGCGGGCGACCCGGGTTCGATCCCCCGTCTGACCAAAAAATTTTATCATTTTTTCTGCTCGATTTTTCGATATTTTTAAATTTTAAACCAATTGGAACAATATTTTATAAACTTTTAAGCATATCTTGCGTAATAAGGGGTCACAAGGGGCCAGAATGTCACATCTTTGACGCTTTATATCTCAAAAAGGGGGAATATTTTGATAAGCAATATTGAACAAAAGATGGTCAGAATCATGTTCTAAACAATATGCATACTTTGAATTTTTGTAAAACGGCCCCATTAAGGACTTGTAGGAGTGGCCCCTAAATATTTTCATTGAGCATATCTCCACAACGAATAGAAATCTCTGAATAAGTGTTGAACAAAAAATCTTTAAAATCACAAGACCTTTTATTTGATATCAAGAAAAAGGGGCTGACCCCTCAAATTAGGGGCTCAGAGGGGCCAAAATTCTTTTATCTATAACTCTCTTATGATATATTTTGTTATACATTACCGAAGCAAAAGTATTTATCTTAACGATTTGCATCAATATATGATACTATTTTGATAATATGTTACGTAATTAGGGGTCACAAGGGGCCAGAATGTCACATCTTTGACGTTTTATATCTCGAAAAGGGGGAATATTTCGATAAGCAATATAGAACAAAAGATGGTCAGAATCATGTTCTAAACAATATGCATACTTTGAATTTTTGTAAAACGGCCCCATTCAGGACTTGTAGGAGTGGCCCCTATATATTTTCATTGAGCATATCTCCACAACGAAAAGAAATCTCTGAATAAGTGTTGAACAAAAAATCTTCAAAATCACAAGACCTTTCATTTGATATCAAGAAAAAGGGGCTGACCCCTCAAATTAGGGGCTCAGAGGGGCCAAAAGTCTTTTATCTATAACTCTCTAACGATCAATGTTTTGTTATACATTACAGAAGCAAAGATATTTATCTTAACAATTTGCAACAATATATGATGATATTTTAATAATATGTTACGTAATTAGGGGTCACAAGGGGCCAGAATGTCACATCTTTGATGCTTTATATCTCAAAAAGGGGGAATATTTTGATAAGCAATATTGAACAAAAGATGGTCGGAATAATGTTCTAAACAATATGCATACTTTGAATTTTTGTAAACGGCCCCATTAAGGACTTGTAGGAGTGGCCCCTAAATATTTCCATTTAACATATCTCCACAACGAAAAGAAATCTCTGAATAATTGTTGAACAAAAAATCTTCAAAATCACAAGACCTTTCATTTCATATCAAGAAAAAGGGGCTGACCCCTCAAATTAGGGGCTCAGAGGGGCCAATATTCTTTTATCTATAACTCTCTAATGATCAATATTTTGTTATACATTACTGGGGCAAAAGTATTCATCTTAACGATTTGCATCAATATATGATAATATTTTTATCATATGTTACGTAATTAGGGGTCACAAGTGACCAAAATGCTACATTTTTTTATGCTTTATGTCTCGAAAAGGGGGAGTATTTTCATAAGACTCATCAAACAAAAGATTTTCAGAATATCATGATAAAAATGAGAAACTTTAACTTTAACCAGGGAAAACTCAATGTCATTCTCTTTAAACAAATATCTCAGTCAAAATCACGTCTCAAATTATCGAGAAATTCAACGGAAGACCTACTCGTTGCTCGCAACGAGATCGCATCTAGTTATTATTATTATTCTTCCAACCGATTTTGTGCACGCGATTTCTCAAAAAGGGCTTGGCCTATTTACATAAAATTTTCATATGTAATAGCTAATCAATCGATCTTGATAGGTTTTTAAGCGATTTTATGACGTCACTTCCGGTCGTGAGATATCGGGAATTTTCTGATTTTAAAATGCAATTTTGTCTTGATTTAGTAGCGAAAACTGCTTAAGATATGAACTGAAGATTAATTGGATATGATAGTTCATGATTTATAGCGTTGCAGAATCGCCTTTTCGTGCGCCGTCAGTACTTCCGGTCGATACCGGAAGCGAATTTAAAAAACGCAATTTTTCAACTTTTCTTTTTTAATATTTTTGTTTTTGATTTGAATAGAGACCCTTTTGCAGAAGCGAAATATGTAATTTGTTTGAAAATCAAAAAAGCCAATCCCGAGATATTTGCATTTGAAAACGCGAAGCGGCGATCCCAATGGCTAAATGGTTAGCGCGTTGGATTGTCACGCGGGCGACCCGGGTTCGATCCCCCATATGACCAAAAAATTTTATCATTTTTTCTGCTCGAATTTTCGATATTATTTAATTTTAGACCATTTGGAACAATATATTATAAACTTTTAAGCATATCTTGCGTAATTAAGGGTCACGAAGGGCCAGAATGTCATATCTTTGACGCTTTATATCTCGAAAAGGGGAGACATTTTGAAAAGCAATATTGAACAAAAGATGGTCAGAATAATGTTCTTAACAATATGCATACTTTGAATTTTTGTAAAAGGGCCCCATTAAGGACTCGTAAGAATGGCCCCTAAATATTTCAATTTAGCATATCTCCATAACGAGTAGAAATCTCTAAATAAGTGTTGAACAAAAAATCTTCAAAATCGTAAGACCTTTCATTTGATATCAAGAAAAAGGGGCTGACTCTCAAATTAGGGGCTCAGAGGGGCCAGAAATCTTTCATCTTTAACTCTTTAATGATCAATATTTTGTGAAACATTACAGAAGCAAAGATGTTCATATTAACGATTTGGAATAATCTATTATAAAATTGTGATCATATGTTACGTAATTAGGGGTCACAAGGGGCCAGAAGGCTCAATCTTTGACGCTTTATATCTCGAAAAGGGGGCAAATTTTGATAAGCAATATTGAACAAAAGATGGTCAGAATAATGTTGTAAACAATATGCATACTTTGAATTTTTGTAAAATGGCCCCATTAAGGACTTGTAGGGATGGCCCCTAAATATTTCCGTTTAGCATATCTCCACAACGAATAGAAATCTCTGAATAAGTGTTGAACAAAAAATCTTCAAAATCATAAGGACTTTCATTTGATATCAAGAAAAAGGGGCTGACCCCTCAAAATAGGGGCTCAGAGGGGCCAAAAGTCTTTTATCTATAACTCTCTAATGATCAATATTCTGTTATACATTACTGAAGCAAAAGTATTTATCTTAACGATTTGCAACAATATATGATACAATTTTGATCATATGTTACGTAATTAGGGGTCACAAGGGGCCAGAATATCAAAACTTTGATGCTTTATATCTCGAAAATGGGGAATATTTTGATAAGCAATACTGAACAAAAGATGGCCAGAATAATGTTCTAAACAATATGCATACTTAAAATTTTTTGTAAAACGGCCCCATTAAGGACTTGTAGGGATGGCCCCTAAATATTTCCGTTTAGCATATCTCCATAACGAGTAGAAATCCTTGAATAAGTGTTGAACAAAAAATCTTCAAAATCGTAAGACCTTTCATTCGATATCAAGAAAAAGGGCTGACTCCTCAAATTAGGGGCTCAGAGGGGCCAGAAATCTTTCATCTTTAACTCTTTAATGATCAACATTTTGTGAAACATTACAGAAGCAAAGATGTTCATATTCACGATTTGGAACAATCTATTATAAAATTGTGATCATATGTTACGTAATTAGGGGTCACAAGGGGCCAGAAGGCTCAATCTTTGACGCTTTATATCTCGAAAAGGGGGCAAATTTTGATAAGCAATATTGAACAAAAGATGGTCAGAATAATGTTGTAAACAATGTGCATACTTTGAATTTTTGTAAAATGGCCCCATTAAGGACTTGTAGGGATGGCCGCTAAATATTTCCGTTTAGCATATCTCCACAACGAATAGAAATCTCTGAATAAGTGTTGAACAAAAAATCTTCAAAATCATAAGGACTTTCATTTGATATCAAGAAAAAGGGGCTGACCCCTCAAAATAGGGGCTCAGAGGGGCCAAAAGTCTTTTATCTATAACTCTCTAATGATCAATATTCTGTTATACATTACTGAAGCAAAAGTATTTATCTTAACGATTTGCAACAATATATGATACAATTTTGATCATATGTTACGTAATTAGGGGTCACAAGGGGCCAGAATATCAAAACTTTGATGCTTTATATCTCGAAAATGGGGAATATTTTGATAAGCAATACTGAACAAAAGATGGCCAGAATAATATTCTAAACATTATGCATACTTAAAATTTTTGTAAAACGGCCCCATTAAGGACTTGTTGGGATGGCCCCTAAATATTTCCGTTTAGCATATCTCCACAACGAATAGAAATCTCTGAATAAGTGTTGAACAAAAAATTTTCAAAATCATAAGAATGTTCATTTGATATCAAGAAAAAGGGGCTGACCCCTCAAATTAGGGGCTCAGAGGGGCCAAAAGTCTTTTATCTATAACTCTCTAATGATCAATATTCTGTTATACATTACTGAAGCAAAAGTATTTATCTTAACGATTTGCAACAATATATGATACAATTTTGATCATATGTTACGTAATTAGGGGTCACAAGGGGCCAGAATATCAAATATTTGATGCTTTATATCTCGAAAATAGGGAATATTTTGAAAAGCAATATTGAACAAAAGATGGCCAGAATAATGTTCTAAACAATAAGCACACTTTGAATTTTTGTAAAACGGTCCCATTAAGGACTTGTAGGAGTGGCCCCTAAATATTTCCGTTTAGCATATCTCCACAACGAATAGAAATCTCTGAATAAGTGTTGAACAAAAAATTTTCAAAATCATAAGAATTTTCATTTGATATCACGAAAAAGGGGCTGACCCCTCAAATTAGGGGCTCAGAGGGGCCAAAAGTCTTTTATCTATAACTTTTTAATGATCAATATTTTGTTATACATTACTGGGGCAAAATTATTCATCATAACGATTTGCATCAATATATGATAACATTTTGATCATATGTTACGTAATTAGGGATTGCAAGGGACAAAATGCTGCAATTTTTATGCTTTACGTCTCAAAAAGGGGGAGTATTTTTTATCAGCCTTATTGGACAAAAGATGTTCAGAATTCCATGATCAAAATGAGAAATTGTAAATTTAATGAAGGAAAACTTAAAGTCATTCTCTTTTATCTCAGTCAAAATCACATCTCATCTTATCTAGAAATTCAACGGAAGACCTACTCGTTGCTCGCAACGAGATCTCATCTAGTTATTATTATTATTCTTATTTTTTAGACAAATTTTGTGCACGCGATATCTCGAGAACTATTCATCGGTTTTTCATCAAACTTTCAGGGTTTATGCGCTCTTATATGCCATTGTTAATTTTGGAAGAATTTTGGAACAACTCGCTTTTGGTGCCAAGTTATGGCCATTTTCCTGATTTTCAAATGAAATTTTGTCAGTTCGAGATCTTAGGAACTACTAAAGATATGAACTGGAGACTTATTGGAGAACATAGGGCATGACTTCTAGATATGCGGAATGTCCTTTTCGTGTGTCGTCAGTACTTCTGGTCGCTACCGGAAGCGAATCAAAAAAATCAAAATTTTCAACTTTTTTGTTTTTCATTATTTTTTATTAATGTTTGGAATATTAATAGAGACCCTTCTATTGATGCTTACTATATAAGTTGTTTGAATATTGGTTAATCAGAACTCTAGATATAAATATTTGAAAATCTGAAGCGGGCCCAAGATGGCGGCTGTCTCTTTCAACTCCGCCATTTCGCAAGTAGGGGTTTATGGAGGCAGCTGAGCGTTTGCTTAAACGATTCTGACATAAGGATACATGAAATGTAAAAAAGCTACGTGGACTTTCACGTAGTAGAACGTTGCAATTCAGTGTCAGGTCTTAAAACTTAATTTCCGTTTCACTGCTTTAGTGTTACTGGGCTAGATGCGATATGTAATGGTACAATGTGTTAAATATACTTTCTTAACTCTTTACTTTCTTAACGTCGAAATAAAATAAGGCGACAAGAACGTTTTAGTTTTTTTTTTAATTTCATTGAGGCTATCACACTAATTTAATAGATCAGTCCAAAGAAGAGGCGAGAAGATTTACTCAAGGCGTTTCGCGCGAAATTATGAATAGTGGCCCGCCTTTTATAATTCTTAGACAGGCGCACTGTTGCTAAAGCATAAACAAGTATATTTAGAGCAGTACTCCCAATAGCTTAATGGTTAGCGTGTTGGGGAAAAAAGAGAAAAAAAGCGCATTCACGCTGGCGACCTGGGTTCAATCCTGCTTATGACCAAAATTTTGAATCACTTTTCAGCTCGATTTTACGAGTTGTTTTTTTTCCTGAATCGGACGGAAGACCTCTCGTTGCTCGCAACGAGATCGTATCTAGTATGTTAATATATTTATTATATTATAAAGTAAAGGCTCATAAACTTTCCTGGTTGTTCAATTTTCGTCGATTTCGTTTTTACCGCACATCCACGAATCTTCGAATTTAAACGTAAGTTTCTTAGTCATATCTCGTTATTATTATTATGTTCCCCAAACGAAGTTGGGGAACATATTGTTTTTACTCTGTTTCTTATTATTATTATTATTTTTCTTCTTCCTGGGAAAATTTTGTCCACGAGTGATCTTGTAAACTACACATCTGACTACGGTAAAATGTTTTTAGGGTCAGTAGACATGTTATGTAGATTTGCCGAACAAAGGTCATTTTGCGCGCACGTGCTTGCAAGAGCGCTCACGTGCAACACGTTAAAAGACCGATTTAATTGATACAGGCATAACTTTTTGCATTTTTGATGAAATTCTTTGAAACTCATAATATAAGGATATATTAATGGCAGTGACAATATGATATGGTCAAAATAGCAAGATCTCACGCGCATGCACGTGCGCTTTGCTCTGATTGGCTGAAACTAAAGTCTCGATATCTTTCTTGTTTTTTGACGAAATCCTTTGAAATTTTGAACATAGCCATGCATTACGATATCCTACAACATGACATATAGCAATTATCATGAAAGCACGTGTATGCACGTGCCCTGCAATCTGATTGGCTGAAAATTTGCATAGCTATAACCCCCTTGGTTTTCAACCAAACGGATGGGATTTGGAACATAGATATATATAATGGACTTCTACAAGAAGGTATGGTCACCATGCACATGCATACACGTGCGTGTACGTGCACTGCAATCTGATTGGCTGAAACTTTAAACAGCTATAACTCCCTTGGTTTTCAACCAAACAGGATGGGATTTGGAGCATAGATATATATAATGAACTTCTACAAGAAGGCATGGTCACCATGCACATGCATACATGTGCGTAAACGTGGGCTGCAATCTGATTGGCTGAAACTTTGAACAGCTATAACTCCCTTGGTTTTCAACCAAACGGGGTGAGATTTAGAACATAGATAGATGTAATTGACTTCTACAAGAAGGTATGGTCACCATGCTCATGTCTGCGTGCACGTGAAATGGGTAAAATAAAAAATACACTTGAATGAGCGCTTTTTTTGTTTTTTTTATACTTTTGGATTAAATACATTAATATTTAGCATATTAAAATATATAGATTGTGTAGACAATATGACATGGTCATTACGCATTCGCACGTGTGCAATGATAAAATTTGAATGAACATGGTACACTTTTAGGTAATCGTTGTTAAAGTCTCAAATGCATAGAGTTTGTCTTATTTAATTACGCTTACAGGGAATATGACTATAAAAGGGAGTTGGGGGAAGCGTTTGGGGAACATCTGTAACGGTCCCCGTTACAATTAGCACTAGTTTTTCTTCTTCTTCTTCCTTCTTCCTGGGTACTTTTTTGTCCGGGAGTGATCTTGTAAACTGTTCGTCCGATGTAGGTAAAACCTTTTTAGGGTCAGTAGACATGTTATGTAGATTTGCGGAATCAAGGTCATTTTGCGCGCACGTGCTTGCAAGAGCGCGCACGTGCAACACGTGAAATGACCAATATAATGGATATTGCCGTAACTTTTCTATTTTTTGATGAAATTTTTTGAAACTCATAATGTAAGGATACATTAGAAGTATAGACAAGATAGCATGGTCAAAATAGCAAGATCTCACGCGCATGCACGTGCGCTTCGCTCTGATTGGCTGAAACTAAAGTCTCAATATCTTTCTTGTTTCTTGTCATAATCCTATGAAATTTTGAACATAGTGCTACATTATGAAGATCTACAGCATGATATAAAAGAATTTTCATAAAAGCATGCGCATGTGCGCGTGCTGCAATCTGATTGGCTGAAACTTTAAATGGCTATATATCCTCTGTTTTTTGACGAAATTCTTTGAAATTTAAAATATAGTCATGCATTAGGATAACCTACAATATCGTATAGAAAAAAAATCATGAAATCACGCACATGCATGTGTGCTGCAATCTGATTGGCTGAAACTTGAAATGGCTATAACTCCCTTGTTTTTCTACCGAACCGGATGGGATTTAGAACATAGATCGATGTAAGGGACTCCTACAAGAAGGTATGGTCATCATGCATGTGCACGCACGTGCGTGCATTTAGAACGAGTATAATTAAAAATACACTTGAATGAGTGATTTTTATTACTTTTGGACGGAATGCTTTAATATATAGTATATTAAAATATATAGATAGTGTAGACAAGATGATATTGTCATAACTCACATGCATTCACATGCGCTGGGGTGCAATGCAAAAATTTGAATATAATTGGTTTCTTTTTGGGAAAACGTTGTTAAAAGCAAAAATGCACAGAGTTTGTCTTATTTAATGAAACTTACAGGGAATATGGTACCAAAAGGGAGTTGGGGAGCGTTTGGGGAACATCTGTAACGGTTCCCGTTACAATTAGCACTAGTTTAAATTATTTTCATTAGTCTTTCAGTCGTCATCAAATGTTGAAAACTAGCTGTCGGATTGTCACGATTGTAAATCGGATACTCAAACTATCTAACGATTGGTTGCCATGTACCATTTGTCTACTTATATTATCCTTGTATCAATAAATATTAATGTTTTCTCGGCAACAATATTTTTCTGATAAATTCCTAGCATATTTTGCTCGTTTTTACAAAACTATTGTTTTTATTGTATTCTAAATTATATAACATCATTTGTTGTAAAACTATTTAATCAAATAACCCGTTAATTACAATATTTATAATTATTTCTTGATTAAAACAATGTA
Source organism: Saccostrea cuccullata (assembly GCF_032062105.1). Lineage (NCBI taxonomy): Eukaryota > Metazoa > Mollusca > Bivalvia > Ostreida > Ostreidae > Saccostrea > Saccostrea cuccullata. The sequence continues at coordinate 7,822 of NW_026937851.1, read as the reverse complement.
GCAAAAGGGAAGTGATGTTCTAGAAGCTCCCGTCAATATTGAGATCGGTGATTGACGAAAATAATTTACACTTTTCGCTTTTTAATTGGTTACCACAACTTATTTCTTTTATAAAAATTAAATCAAGTTTTGATTGAATAATTCAGTGATGACATTTTATGAAATAAATAATAGATTGTTTGTTGTCAGTTTCATTAAAATTTGTCAGTAGCTTAGATCCGCCATCCGGAAACGCCACAATACTCTCGTTGATGCTATTTCATGGCTGTTTTCAGAAAATTGAAGTAGACTTTTAATTAAGGTGGCTCATTACATCCACAGTTTATTTTAGATTTCAATACAGCACCACTTATAATGTAGATGACAAATATCCAGATGGGGTTATTGATATCATAAGTATTTTTTATAGAATGTTTTAGTTTTTGTTCTATTTTAGTGAAATGTTTTATTTCAGGTTTATTATTCACAGAATTTCTGAACTTTCAGTGCCAAATGATGGGCATCTTCTTAAGACAAGTACACACAGTGAAAATACCTCATAATACCTAATAATAATTTTATTAGAAAAAATAATTTTCTCCTAGAAAACAATTAATGTCATTATCTTTTTAATCTATGCACAAAACATTTTAAAAATGTGTTCTGAAGAGACAAGGAATGTATTTTAATGAATTACATGTGTCAAATTGAACGAAAAAAGTTTAAACGAAATGAAAAATCAAATATAAAAAAATATTTGGTATAAAACGTCCACTTTCAAGAGTTATCTTTCCTAAATAGCCAAGACTCAAAACACTATGGAACGTTTGACATTACATCTAAAATTCAGAATAAAGCTTTAAATTGCACCCGTTTAGGAGTTTATTTGCAAAATTTATTAATTTATAAGTATAGATAGTATTTCGGGACGGTATTTTGTAGTTTAGTGCAACGATGGACATCAGTTTTTAAAAGCCTTTGCCTTCAAGCATTTGTATTGGCGTGTAATCAAACAAAACCATATCAACAATCGCACGTGTAACATCTGTCTCTTTTCCGGCTTCTCGGAAAATTGACAAAATTATCTTAAACGATGTTCAGTGAAAACAAACAAAGCAAATCAAAAATAATGGTAGAAGACAGCCAAAGGTGAGAAGGCCAGGTAGCAGGTGCTTGGTCACGATAATTACTATATAAACACAGCCAAAGGCGATAATGGTTATTTAGAGTGTAGGAAACGTTTCAAAACAGATTGTTTACTGCATTAATAAATAAGCTACGAAATATTCAAAAATATACATCCGAGTAACCGAGTACCGATTTTAGCATTCGATACTCGGACGTTCGATCGAGTACCCGGTTTACCGGGTACTCGTTGACATCCCTAGTTTTTACCATAGATGAATGTAACGTGAAATAGTTGCATTGGAATGTATATATTTATTCAGAAATATTGTACATGCATAATGTTCATTATCAGAATTAAGAGGCAGTCAGCCGAAAAACCAGGCAGGGTTGTATTAATAGGCGGCACATCGAATGTGACGAATATTAGAAATTTTATTGAAAACAATATCAATGTAGTCCAAATGGAATAATGTAATCGAAGATTTGTTTGAAAATTGCTTATTTAGTAAAATATTCTTTTTTTTTCGTGTCCTTGAATTCCCCGATATAAACCATTGAATTTAGGTCAGAAACAACGAAGTGTAATTTCCAATACATATTTAACAGGACTATAATTCACGCTGAACTAAATCTAGAAATATTTCGTCTCAGTTTCAAAAATAAAATTGGCGGGCAAAACACTTTCGATAGTAGTTTTTCTGTCAAAATATATAAACGTTTTTATGAAACACCTTACTATTGAAATCCTAGTGAATATATACTCAAAATTAAATAATTAAACAAAAAATTACTACTTTATTTTCAAAATAGAATTCATTTTCGCCTCCAAACGTAATATTTAGATTAAGATTGGCAATATTATTCAGGTTGAATCCACGTTTCCATTGACGTATCAGTGACGTCATATACCTGACTAATATTGCGTCACAATGAAATAGTTACAAGTTTTCCATAGAAGTTTGTAAATTCTTTGCATAAAAGCGCAAATAAAACAATTAAAAATACATGTAAATAATTTCTCTTTTTCTGTTTGATTACTCTTCAGAGTGCATTATTCAACATGTAAAATAATGAAAAATAATAATATATTTTTATATAAAATGTATTTTATTCACGGGCGACATCTCAGCTAGAAGTCCCTTTTGATAAGTACGTAATTTTGTACATGTCCGAGAACTAATTTTTTAAACTGATTTACTAGGCTATGCGTAAAAATAATTAATTGTTTATAATAATAATTTCTTATAAAATTGCGATGTGAAGAGATTTTATTTTCTTCTGATTATCAAGGAAAGATGAATATTTTAGATTTACGCAACATTAAAATTCAAGTCAACTGTGGGAGTTGAGATGTTTATTTCATTATATTTGTGAAGAAAAAGAAAACTTGATTATATATATCTATGCAGTCAAACCAAAGTAAACGATCCGCGGTACGATTCAAAATATTTTATTTAAAAAGTGAAAAATAAGATTTAAAAAACATTTATTGAGGAAAATTACTGTTGAACTCCCCACTTCAATTTGCCACTAAAACGGAAGATTTCATAGACGTATTTTTTTATTACGGTTTTTGTTTTTTTGTTGTTTTTTTTTTTTTGTTTATTCGTTTTTTTTTTTTTGTTTTTTGTTTTTTTTTTTTGTTTTTTTTTTTTGTTTTCTTGGTTAAATTTGGTGATTGAAACATTCACATACTCACCATCAATATAAAGTTAAAACACGTGACCATGTTGGCCAATTCTAAAATGATTTCCCATTAATGAAAGTTTTTTTTTAAGATGACGCTTTGCCCCCCCCCCCCACTCACACACACACCCACCCCCCGGCTATATATGAAATAACTTATTTTCTTATTAATATAAAATTAAATTTTATAAGATAAAAATATAGGGGAAACAGCTTTTAAAGATGACAGATTTAAAAAACTTGGATAAAGCTGACACTGTGCACATTAAAATATTTTCTTCATTTAGGTACGTGCAAGTATATTTTCGCCAATGATAGAATTTAACTCTTTAATTCACGAGAGAATTAAAAAAAAAACTTTAGTTGGAAATAAGATATTTAAAAAAAAAATAAGCTGTTTCCTCTCAGTTGTTGCATAATGCATGTTTAAATACTTGTTTTTTTAATACCGAGTATCAAGAAATCGAACAGATGTTATACATGATTGTAATCTTTATGTACGTAAAAGACATAAGTATTTTAAATACATTGTATAAACATTTGAATCCATGGATAAAATAATTTTAAAACAGTTGAATAACTGAACAGAAATAAAAGACAAGCATATTTTTTTTATCTGATACATTAAATGTAGAACCAAATTTACGAATATTTCTAGTTTTACGTTAAAAAACGATCCCGATTAAAATAAAACCGATCCCGATTGAAAAATATGCAAAATGTGTAAAGCTATAAAACGAAAGACAACTGCCACCCATAAAACATGTAAAATAATAAATCAAGTAATTTTTTGGCCATATTACAGCAAAAGAGCGAAATTCAACTTAACAATTATAGTATTTCCATTTTTATATAATTCCGGTCGGGATCGGTTTAATTGTGAAAAATTGTAAAACATAGGTAAATTTGACCCCTTATATTTCTCTCAAAATACGGGTGCCCACTGATTTTATTGAGTGACTCAAAAGTTTGTACTTAGTATTCATAATAACATGAGAAAGAAAATCTGTCATTGAAATGTATTGGGTTTTATAACGTAATGACCATTGGATAAAGAATTCAAAAAGTACTTGCAAAACTAAATTTTGGACCACATATTTTTTCTAAAGAAATATAAATTGGAGTCTTATTCATTACTAAAATTAAAGATAAGAGTCTATGGTATAAATAATATGGACCCAGGTTTTGCGTATCTGGTTCATACAAAACAAAATAAAAACGTAGTAATTTTTTTACCCCCATGTTGACCTTTTTGCACTTAAAATTGAGCACTTACCAAAAATAGGATTAGCGGAGCACTAAAATTTTTTTTTGATGTTGTCATCTGTAAACACTTGCTTTAATAAGTCTATATGCAAAAAATAATAAAAATCCATGACATGCGATGTGCCACCCATTGCCTGATTTTCAGTGGGCTGCCTCTTAATGTTTTTATATTTTATGCACTCAAGGGGAATAACTTGTAAAGTGATTTGAACTTTATGAAGATAGTGCAATAGTTATTCCCTTGCACGTTTATTGATTTACTTGAAGTAAATAATAAACGATGAACCCACAAGTGGCGACTTATTCTTTATGAGTTAACGAGGCCCGATCTAGTTGAACATAACGAAAACGGAATGATAAAAAAATTTGATTTTTGGAAATATTTTTGTATGTATTATGCTAAGAAAAATTAGAATGAAATTTTATTACCTTGCCTTTATTGTAGTCAAATGGGGGCTCTGTCAAGATATGGGCCATTTTTTGTGTTTTTATACACAATTACATAGTAAAACCCTCCAATAAATAAAGAAATTGAAAATTAAAAAAAAATACATGATGAAATGTTTTGTTTTTCACATATATCATGCAATTTTCATTCTTCTTATAAAAAATGAAAAGAGAATTGAAGGTAGCCTTTATTGCAGTGACAAGGGGGCATATCAAAACACAAAATTAGCACTTATTTTATCCATCTAGACATGAAATAAGTCACCATGGGTGTACATAACGTCAACAAACGATTGCAATACTGTATTAGTTTCTAAAAAATAAATAATTCTTACATTTTGAAATAATTTTCTCTTCATGCTTTCTTTTTTTTCTTTATACGCGACGTTTTTACACGTGGCAAAGGGGGGGGGTAAAGGCGACAAATACGAATTTTACTAATACCATGTAATATATAGAAAAATAAAATATATCGGGGTTTGCATTGAAATGATTCATAGACTGATTTTTTTTAAATCAAGCTAATTCATGCATATTTAAGTCCTCAATAAAAAGGTGTGTATAAAGACTTCAACATGCTCAAGGAGAAAGACTAAAATCGTTTACTTTTGGTTGGCCGTGTTTGTTTTTTTAACTCACAAATTGAATAAAACAAGGTAAAATTAATGAATATGTACCAAGAAATTGATACCTCAAAATAAATCATGTTCCAAAGTTGTTTATCAATTTAAAAAAAATATTTAAAAAAAAGCGTGTTCATGTAAATAATAGAAATACCAGCTTTCAACATGTACAGTCTATAGAGTTACCAGGTATGCAAGATCAGCGAAACATTTTAGCGCAATTTGACGTCATTTTAATTGTGACGTTATTGTAATCAATTGTGACGGCAGTCAAAGGTACTGTGACGTGCCTGAGTCGACGCTGCGTTAAAACGTATGCGCAGTTCAACTAGATCGGGCCTCGTTAAGGACCACTATTACATTTGGCGCCCAACGGGATTGTTGATGATGGACGATGCCTACACAAGAAGCTGACGAATGATGGTTTTCATCTACCTTCCTCCTTGTGAGAGCTATAGTGAACAGCGACAATTTCATGCTAGATGACTTTACCGTATATACCGTCAGTGATGAACATTGTGAACTGTGACTTCGGTTTATATTGTGACTTCCGTGTGCATAAACTTGACTCTGTGGTGATTTATTCTACCAGTGGATGGTAAGACAATCTATCATACAACACTTGTTTATCTAACCAGTATATAGATAGATTATTTGTATTATCTGTTGTATATAGACTTGTATTAGGAACAAGTATATTTAAAGCAAATTATTTGAGCCCTGTCCTATTGTACTGATAACTGATATAGTTTCATATTGAAATCCTTTCAAAACTGCTCTTATACTAACAACTTTGCACTGTACTGCATGCTTTATTGTATTTGACAATTGTTGACTGGACTGGACAGATGTTGACAGAGCTGTGGTAGCTGTGGCAGATGTACATACTGATACAGGTAAGGTCCCACCCCATGCCCTTCTTAGTTACATGTACATGTACATTATATAGACACACATCTATATGATAGGTCATACATACACACATGTTCCTGTGTAAGTGTTGATCAAGTGAAATACAAAAGGTGTGTGACAACAATAAGGGTAGCTAGAAGTTACATGTTCGTCTTTCTGTCGTAGTTAATACATTTATAAAGTATGAAAGCCCTATCCCTAAACGTTCAGAAGTTATAGCCAAAAACAAAAATTTTAAAAAGAAGGTCAAACTTCAATGATCAAAGGGCCAAAAGTCTTGCTATCAAATGAAGGGCCTTGTTACAAGAATTAAATATGCAAAGCATGAAAGCACTAGCCCTTACCCTTTTAAAGTCATGGACTTCAGATTGCTTTTTCTCAAACTACATCAAACTCCAAGGTCAGTGTCAAAGGCTCAAAGTTCTTGGTTTCCAATGAATAGTCTTTTTAAAAGGAATACATACATAAAGTAGGAAAGCCCTATCCCTTAACGTTCAACAGTTATGGCCAAGGTTAAGGATTTTCATAAGTACAGACATCTTCAAGGTCAAGGTCAAAAGGTCAAAGTCAAAGTATCCAATAAAAGGTCTTTCCTAAAGAAAAAAATACACATGTGAAATATATATATGTCTTGGTATCTACTGTTCAAATTTTATGGCCGAAGTAAAAGTTTTGAATTTTTATGTAAATGTGGTAAAACTTAAGGTCAAGGTCAAAAGATCAAATTTGGTGGTACTCAGATCAAAAGGTATGGACAAGGTCATAGTTATTTGGACAAACAGACAAACATAGAGACAGGCAGAGAGATACCTAGAAAGACAGACAGTCATGACAAAAATATACGGTAAAATTTGCTGAGACCCAAAGAAAGGTTTTGCCAGGAATAAAAGGAATAAAAATGTGAAATATTAAAGTCATGTCTCCTCTAAATCAAAAGTTATGGGCAATTTTAAAGTTTTTGCAGACAAACAAACAGACAGACAGACAGAGAGAAAGCTAGATAGATTGACGGACTCAACAAAAGCTATATATATATGTACCCCGGAAACATTATTTACGGGGCATAAAAGGGTCAATTTTGTATTGTAAAATAAACTTACCTTTCTTACTCTCTGAAATAATAATGAGGCAAACATGAAATTAAAAATAAAATAATAAATATATTCATTTGCTTATTAAATGTACAATCATTTAAGAAAACGTTTAAATGACGAGAACATATTTAAGGTCAGAAGACACGTTCCTAAAAAATATTATCCTATTTTCTCTTGGTATTATATAAAACATTATCCATATTTGTCATTCTCTTCTGATTTCTGCATTGTTTTCAAAATGTTTTAGATACAAGTACACCCAACATTGTGATAGAGGCCATTCAACAGATTACCTAAAAGGGTTATTTAAGAAATATGACCATGTGGTATCCTGTCCAAATGCATGGTAAGATACCCTTATTTTTTGTGAGGAAACTTGTTTAAGTACCTTTACGTCAATGACAAATTTGTAGTAAAATTATCTATTTTTGAGCAACGTTTCGTCTGACCTTTAAAGTGAAAAGCTATGTGACATAATTTAAACCCGCCGCTACAACGCAGTTACACGGCGAAATGTAATAACAACGCAAAATGTAATAAACCCGGATTATTATATTTGCGTCGAAATCAACGCAAAATGTATAAACACACTTTGGAGGATTTTTACACATTACATTGTTAATTTTTCGTCGAGATTAAGCAAAAGACACAACCAAAAATGTAATAACAGATTTTTTAGTCAAGGTC